>NC_041384.1:470476229-470517047 GCF_002162155.2 Triticum dicoccoides
TGAATAGGCGATTTTTATGAATTCTTCACTGAGGATTTTGCGGGTGAGGAAATTTATGAGTGAAGAACTACTTGCAGCGAAATAAGTACTCAGAAGTAAACATAGCAATGCATGAGCATGGTCTCCATGATGAAATGAAAACACGTACATATTACAAAAAGCGTAAACACAAGATAACACATGATAAGACAAACACGCTGAAGAAATTGAACTGAGGAAATAAAGGAAGTCTTCAGTCAAAGTCTTCAAACAGATATGAACAAGCACTCAACACATAAAAGAGGAAATGGAAGGGTTGAGGAAATGGAACCAGATAACTTGGTGAAGACAATGATTTGGTAGACCAGTTCCAACTGTTGTGACAGTTGTACGTCTGGTTAGGGCGGCTAGGTATTTAAACCTGAGGACACACAGTCCCGGACACCCAGTTCTGAACACGCAGTTCAGAACACTCAGTCCTCACCGTATTCCCCTTGAGCTAAGGTCAGACAGACCTCGCCCAATCACTCGTGGTAAGTCTTCAGCTGACTTCCAAACCTTCATAGACTTGGTCACTCGGTGATCCACAATTTCCTCTTGGATGCTCTAGACCATGACGCCTAACCGTCTGGAAGATGCACAATCTTCAAAGGTAACAAGCGTCGGATCCACGCAGGATCAATCTCTTCAGTGATGCTCAATCACTTTGGATTTGTAGGTGTTTGGGTTTGGGTTTTCCTCACTTGATGATTTTCACTCAAAGTCCTCGAAGGATGGGATGCTCTCAACTGACAAGTGTCAGTTTCTCTCGGAGCAGCCAACCAGCTAGTGGTTGTAGGGGGCGGCTATTTATAGCCTAGGGAGCAGCCCCACATGATAAGACATAAATGCCCTTCAATGATATGACCGTTAAGTGGGTAGATATTTTGGGACAGCTGGCACATAGCACAACAACGGTCAGAATTTTGAGTATCAAATGCCTCAGGGCTGTCATGTTCCTCACTGTGTAGGAAATCCGCACTAGTGAATTCCTAACTCCCCAGTCAGAACAAATTCCTCAGAGACCAGAAGAACTTCGTCTCTGTCACTGAAGAAATTTGACTGAACTGTATGAGATTTCCAATGGCTTCACTCGAAAGGATTGGTAGGTAGGATTTGAGTTGAACATCACATGGAAATTTTTCCTTAGTATTTCCTCGACCCCCTTTAACAGTACGGTGTTTCCTATGACTCAAGGAAGAGAAAATGAAACTACGAAAACAAAAGTCTTCATGCTTCATGTTCCTCGAATGAATACCAGGTCTTCAGGATTGCACCAATTTCTTCACTTTCAAAGTCTTCAGAAAGTCTTCAGAAATCCAAAGTCTTTAGTCGAACAACTTCATTTTTAGGGGTCGACTTTCTCTGTAAATATCAAACTCCTCATAGACTTATAGACCTGTGTACACTCATAAACACATTAGTCCCTTAACCTATAAGTCTTCAATACACCAAAATCACTAAGGGGCACTAGATGCACTTACAATCTCTCCCTTTTTGGTGATTGATGACAATATAGGTTAAGTTTTCAACGGGGATAAACATATGAAGTGTAGATACTAGAATTGAGGAATTTTATTGCAAGATATAGAAGAACTCCCCCTGAAGATGTGTATAGTGAGGAATTTGCCTTTGAAGCAGTGCACACTTTGAAGAGTAGAATCATGGAGATCTCCCCCTATATCTTGTAATCAATACACACATTTAACCATTGTTGGGGAAATCGTTAACTGGTAGCTGCTCGGTTGGCTGGCGAGTAGGGGATTAATAGGCTAATCGTCAAGTTAATCGGCCATTTAATCAATTACTCGGGTGATTAATCGATTAATCGGCTACTCGGTGACCCTACGAGTAGGGATTAATCGGCAAGTTAACTGATTAATCGGATGAATTCTTGAACAGGGCATTTAACATATAACATAATGAATTTGAAATGCATGATGAAATATGGTGACTGATGTAATTCAGCATGCGTGCATTAATATTAATGAGGAATAAGCATGCAGAAAAACTCAGCAAAAGTATCAAACCACCATAGAGTTTAAGTTTACAACTCGATCAAATAAAGTCTCAGAAGAACAAGAGTTGTAACTTAGAAAAAAACGCCCATATAAGTAGACCCGCTTGAAGACTAACTCAAATTTCTCCCCCTTTGTCATCAAATGACCAAAAGGGTTGAAAATGAGGACTAACGCCCCTAAAATCAAGTTAATGGAGGAGTGCCAGTGTTGTTGGGGTCGTTTGTCGTTGTAGGGCCCGCCGCTGTGTCTTTCAAGTCTTCATACTCGTCGGTGTCGCGGGATGAAGAATATGAACTGGCCACCAAGGTAGGAACTTTGACCTTCTTGAATTTCTTTGGAGGAGGTGCAGACCAGTCAAAATCTTCCTTGAGACCCATTTTCTTCAGATCTTCTTCATCATACAGATGTGATAAGATAGCCCAGGTGCGACCGAAAACTTCATGGAGGTAGTAATGGTTTTTCTTCACTGCATTATGTGTAGCAGTCATGTTGTGAAGAAGAGAACCAAACTGACGCTTAACCCATTTATGGTTTCGATCCACCTTCTGGTGAAGACTAAGAAGTAGCTCATGGTCAGTCATCACACGTGGAGCTGTGGCTTGAGGAGTAGACTTGGGTGCATTGGCAGTAGAATCATGAGTGACAGAGTCATCATTGGCGGAGTAAGATGCAGCTTTGCGAAACTGACCATCCAATGGACGAATGCCTTCATCAATGACAAGAGGTGCCTTGCCCTTTTCATGAGTTGAAGTAAAACCCTGCTTGAGGACTTCAATCGGGGGCAGATAGCTGAGGTGATTTTGAAAATCAGCCTTGTACTTGAGTGAAGACCTTGTTCTGAGGAATCTCATAATCCAAGGAGCATAAGGCTTCAACTCAAACAGAGAGAGTGCAACATTTGCCAGAGTCCTCATGAAGAAATCATAATAATTGATAGGAATGCTATGAATGATGTTGAATAGCAGATTCTTTATGATGCCAACTATTTCCTCATCAGATGAGTCATGGCCTTTGATGGGACTCATTATCCTCGTCAGAATGCGATAGACTGTTCTGGGCACATAGAATAAGTCCTTTACGAGGAATTTGGTCCTTGGGGCTTGACCAGGCTTCAGAGACTTCATTAACACTTGCATGTAATGAGCAGTGAGTTCAGGTTCTTGGTACAGGCAGCGAGCTCCTTCACTGGGTGGACTGATGGGCAGGGCGTGAAGCGATTCAGAGGCCGGTGCCTTATAATGAGTATTATCGGTTATCAAGTCCAAGACCCAGGAGTTGATATCTTCAGGATCACCTGTGATATGCAGTGTAGCGTAGAACTAAAGAATAAGCTTCTCATTCCAATCAACAATGTTAGAGCAAAAGTTGAGGAGGCCTGCATCATGAAGCACACTGAGCACATGAGTGAAACAAGGCAATGATTCCATGTCCACATGAGGAATATGCTCATGGTAGAAGATTTTGTCCTTGTTGAAAAGCAGCGAAGAATAGAAATTGGCCTGGCTGGCAGTCTAGAAGCGCTTCCTCCTAAGACGAGCAGAGTCATAAGGATTGTAGTCAGTGAAGAATACATGCTCGCTAAAGAAGTCATCAGCCTTGAATTTCCGTTTCTTCGAGAAGGGATCCTTTGGCTTGGGGTGAGGAGTGTCAGTCAACTGCATCACAACCTCAGGGATCTCAATTTCAGGTTCCACGGGCTGAGGAATTTCAGGTACTTCTTCAGTGGCAGCCTGGGACTTCAATTCTTCATTTACATGTTCATCAGCACTAGTGGCTAGAATTTCTTCATGGATGGACGGAGTTGCACGAGGTTCTTCAGATCCCATTTGGACTTCAGTAGTTATTGGGGACTGAGGAATTTGTTGAAGAGGTGTGGATAGAGGAGAGTTGGGGTGCTGACTTTCCCAAAGGTCATCATTCAACACCGGCGTGGTGCATCCAATGTCCACATCGACTTCTTCATCCATTTCTTCAACGCCGGCCTCTTCAGCAGTGAATTGAGGCATGGAAGATGAGATAATTGGGGTTGAAGGGATTTCATCCACTTCAATTTCTTCATCCAACTGCTCTAACAAAGCAGCAGAGGGATTCTCTTCATCGGTTTCACTTGGAATCACATATTCTTCATCAAAAGTAACAAGGTCCTTTGATGGCATGGTTGAGATAGGAACATCATCAATTGGGTTGGCAAATGAGCTGGTCAATGGCTTCATCTTCTTCGGGGCTAAAGAATCTGATGAAGTTGATGCCTTCCTTTTCTTCACTGCTGCACGCTCTGCATTCTTGGTCTTCTTCACATCTGATGCAGATGGAAGGATCGAAGTTGGTGTAGGCACAGGAGGAGCAGAGGGATTTGGTTGAATTTCTTCAGGCACAACTGATGCAGTTGCCCTGGCGTCTTCACTTTCTTCAGGCACAACTCTAGTGGTTGCCCTGGCAGTTTCTTCAGTGGCTGGAATGCAGTTATCAGCCCTGGAATTAGCATTTTCTTCAGCAGCCTGATTGTCATCAGTGGTGCTGGCATTTTCTTCAGTAGGCTAAGCAGATGCTTCAGCTAAGGAATTTCCTGTTGCATTGGGGTTGCAACATTTGAAGTGAAGTTGTCAGCGAGTCTCACAAAACGAACCTTGGCTCCCAGCCAATCAACATGGTATGCGTCGAATTCATTACTGAGTTTCTTGATCTCAGACTGTATATTGACGAGTTCTTCAGTTGTCATAGAGACAACATTTTTCTTCAGGTAGCGCTCCTTTTTGTACCGCGCTTTCTTGATCTGCCTGGCCTTCTCGAACTTCCATTTTTATTCTTGTATGAAGTGAGTCAACATATGACTTTGGTCAGGAGTCAGCTTGAAATCAGGCATAGTAGTATTTGGGTCCTTGTGCCATAGGTCAATGTACTCAAGGATCAACTTCGGATCCAAAAGTAGAGGCACACTTGTGCCCTTGGCTCTAGCGGCCTTGACCTGCCTGTCTCTGATGATTTCTGCAAGTTCATCATCATCAGCTTCGTCTTCGTCTGATGGCACTTGAAAAGTGACCTGCTTCTTTTGAGGACTTGGTTGAGAGCCTCATCCAGCAGTTGCCTTGGTCTTCAACAGAGTGGGACCAGTTGAAGAATGCAGTGGTGCTGAGGAACTAGCAGATGCTCCTGAGGCAATAGAGATGCCCCTCGTGCTTTGGCATGTGGCGAGATGCGCAGGTGCTGAGGATTTGGTCGGAGCAGCTGAGGACTTTGGCGGAGGAGCTGAGGATTTTGAAGTGGGAGCAGCTTGAGGAGTTGGCCATGAGGGCTTTGAAGAATCTGGCCGTGAGGGCATTGCTGGTGAAGCACTTGGCTTGTGAGCAGGCTTCTTTGGCATGGCCTTCTTTGACTTGCTTGCAGAGGCCTCGGCAGTGGCAGCAACAGCAGCAGAGTCTTCATTAAATTTCCTTACTGCTTCTCTTGCTTGTCTGGCCAACTTGGCCTGGCGTTTGGCCCATTCATTAGGATAATCCTCACCGCGCTTGAGGCTGGTGGGATCTGCTTCTTGGCCAGGTGCCAACGGAGGTCTTGGGCATGGAGGATTGAGAGCGAATTTCTTCATGTACTTGGGAGTAACATACCTGTACACCCTCCACTCTCTTGCCCATCTCCTCTCTATTCTTTGAATGCGCACTTTGCGCTCATTCTTGGTTTCCTTTCCATGAGTGGCCTCATCAGGAGTGCAATAGTCCTTGTATATGTCATCAAGGATCTCAAAAGAAATATTGACCTCAGGCCTCTTTCCTCCCTTCTGTGGCTTCTTTCCATCAGCCATTTTCTTCAGATGAGGAATTTGAACAATGAAATTCTCTGAAGATGTATGCAACTTTTCTTTGAGGAACGCCGCAAACGAGTTAAGTTGATGAGAACCTAGTGATTCAGCAGCTGATATGAGTACCTGTGAATAGAGTATAGTTGCGAGGAATATGGAGAGGTCATATGCGTTCTCAGAGGTTTTTCAAAAAGGAGCAAGTTTGAGGAATTTGACCAGATGAGTCTTGAAGAATTTCAATAAGCATTCTTTGTCTTAGGTTCCAGAGATGTATAGATCGAAAATCCACACATTTGAGGAATCTTGAAGAAAAAAATAGCTTTAGAGAAATCAAGAATAGATGACATGTGAGGTGTTCAGTGTGTGATGAATTTGAAGTATAAACACCTTTGAAGATTTTGTAGTTATCATTTGAATCAAAGAGGGCAGTAAAACTAACTTTTAATTACCCTGGACGAAGAACACGACGAACTGAGAGGTGCAGATGTGAAGTTCGTCAGTTCAGATCTTCCACGCCCTAACTTGGTAGAGGAAGACAACTATGGCGGCGGCGGAGTGAAGAAATCCGCAGCCGGCGCGAGTATGACAACGACGAGGTTGAGGCTGTGAAGCTCTTCCTCACCGACAATGATGAAGTAGCGGCGGCACTAGGTTTTGAGAATCTCGAGATGGAGTGGGAACGAGCGGGGTAAAAGTGAAGTGAGGAAGGGCAGGGGTATTTATAGCCACGGTGAAAAAACAGTTCACCCAAAAAAATTGGACGAACGTGCCCTTGACCCTTCTCATTCGCTTGACATGTGTCACCCACGTACTGAGAAGTGGAGATCGTGGGTGAATGAATAAGTGTTTTCGTGGGATGTGGAACGGTTTGAGCGGCAAAGCCGAAAATTAAGATAAGATAGGTTTTAAAGTTCCGTTCGCAATTTCTTCAGCTAACAAGGACACAATGAAGATTTTGAACGAGTTTCAAATAGAACGCACATGAAGAATTTGTGAATAGACTGGGTTGAGTTTAGCATAGAGGGGGAAGGGTCCGATCACATTCACTTAGCGGAATAAGCAACTTGAAGAAATAGCAATAAGTGAATGCTGTAGAGGAATTTCAAACAACTGAGGAATTTCAAAGAACTAAGGAAAAGCTCAATTGAAGATTTTCAACATTTTGTGGTGGCGTGACCCACCGTATAAGAATGATGATTTCAGACACCACATACAATTGTCGTAGGGTTCTGAGAATCAAATTCTTCGTTAATTTCTTCACACTTAGAGTGTTAGTCTTCATTGATTGAAGAAAAATGTTTCTTCATGTGTTGCACATCTAAGTCATCAATTTTGCATAAGTGTTAGGATGGGTGTCCTTTTCAAAGAACATTCGAAGATTCTAGGATATTTAGCTCACACCGCAACTTGCTAAATCTCTTCTCATCCAAGGGCTTAGTGAAGATATCGTCTAGCTGTTCTTCAATCTTCACATGCTCAATAGAGATGTCGCCCTTCAACACATGATCATGAAGAAAATGATGACGAATCTGAATGTGCTTTGTCTTCGAGTGCTGAACTGGGTTATGAGCAATTTTGATGGCACTCTCATTGTCATAGTAGAGTGGCACATTCTTCACGTTGACGCCGTAGTCCTTGAGAGTTTTCTTCATCCATAGCAGTTGAGCACAACAAGAACCAGCAGCAATGTACTCAGCTTTAGCAGTTGACAGTGATACGCAGTTCTGTTTCTTCGAGGACCAATAGACCAAAGATTGTCCGAGGAAATGGCATGTGCCCGATGTTGACTTGCGATCCACACAATCACCAACATAGTCAGAGTCTGAAAATCCAATGAGATCAAAAGCCGAGCCCTTGGGTTACCATAATCCAAGTGTTGGTGTGTGAGCTAGATATTGAAGAATATGCTTCACAACTTTATGGTGTGATTCCTTCGGTGTAGCTTGAAATCGGGCACACATGCAAACACTAAGCATAATATCTAGCCTACATGCACATAGGTACAATAAAGAACCAATCATGGAGCGGTATACCTTTTGATCGAAGTCAATACCATTTTCATCAGTGCATAGATGGCCATTTGTGGGCATAGGGATTTTGACTCCTTTGCAATCTTGCATGCCGAATTTCCTCAGTACATCCTTGAGATATTTCTCCTGAGATATGAATATGCCATTGCGTTGTTGACAAATTTGAAGACCTAAGAAGAATTTCAGTTCTCCCATCATAGACATTTGATATTCTTCACTCATCATATAGGCAAATTCATCAGTATAACGTTGGTCAGTACAGCCAAAGATAATATCATCAACATATATTTGGCACACAAACAATTCACCATCATAAGATTTAGTGAAAAGAGTTGGATCAAGTGAACCGGGTTTGAAGCCTTTCTTCATGAGGAATTCCTTCAAAGTATCATACCACGCCCGTGGGGCCTGCTTGAGGCCATATTATTGAGTCTGAAGACTTTGTCAGGATGCTTCGGATCTTCAAAACCTGGGGATTGAGCAACATACACTTCTTCCTCAAGCTTACCATTGAGGAATGCACTTTTCACATCCATTTGATATAAAGTGATATCATGATGGTTAGCATAAGCAAGTAATATGCAAATAGCTTCAAGTCTAGCAACAGGTGCAAAAGTTTCATCGAAATCAATTCCTTCAACCTGTGTGTAGCCTTGAGCTACAAGCCGTGCCTTATTCCTGACCACAAGGCCATTTTCATCTTGCTTGTTGCGGTAGATCCACTTTGTGCCGATGATATTGTGCTTGCGAGGATCTGGACGTTTGACCAATTCTCAGACGTTGTTGAGCTCGAATTGATGTAATTCCTCTTGCATAGCTTGAATCCACTCAGGCTCCAGAAATGCTTCATCTACCTTAGTGGGCTCTGTGATAGAGACGAAAGCAAAGTGGCCACAAAAGTTAGATAAATGTGAAGCTCTTGAGCGTGTGAGAGGACCTGGAATGTTGATGTCGCTGATGATTTTCTCAATTTGCACTTCATTTGTGATGCGAGGATGAGCGGGTTGACGTTGAGGAATTTGATCAGTATTTTCTTTAGCACCATTTTCCTCAGGTGCATTAGCATGATGTTCTTCATGCTCTGGAATAACTTCTTTAGCTGATTCTTCAGTAGGAATGACATCCTCTATAGCCTTGAGCTTAATAGATTCCTCAGGAGGTATTTCATCTGTCACAGGAGGTAGGTGCTCTCTTTGCAAGCCATTAGTCTCATCGAACCGCACATCTACAATTTCAACAACCTTGTGATGACAGGTGTTGAAGACTCTATAGGTGTGCGAGTCCTTACCATAACCGAGTACAAAACCTTCATGTGCTTTCGGTGCAAATTTAGAACTGTGATGAGGATCTCTAATCCAACATTTAGCACCGAAGACTTTGAAATAACTCACATTGGGTTTCTTGTCAGTGAGAAGTTCATATGCTGTCTTCTTGAAGAATCTGTGAAGATATACCCTGTTGATGATGTGGCACGCAGTATCAATTGCCTCAGGCCAGAAGCAAGGAGGCATCTTGTACTCATCAAGCATAGTGCGGGCCATCTCAACAAGAGTCCTGTTCTTGCGCTCCACGACACCATCTTGCTGAGGAGTATAAGGAGCAGATAACTCATGAGTAATACCAAGTTCATCAAGATAGTCATCAAGGCCAGTGTTCTTGAATTCAGTTCCATTATCACTCCTGATGTGCTTGATCTTCACACAAAAGTTAGGTGAAGCCCTCGAGGAAAATCGTTTGAAGACTTCCTGCACTTCAGTTTTGTAAGTGATAATGTGGACCTATGTATATCGAGAGTAATCATCAACAATGACAAAGCCATATAAATATGCAACATTGGTAAATGTGGCATAGTGAGTAGGGCCAAAGAGATCCATGTGAAGCAATTCAAATGGTTGAGTAGTAGTCATGATAGTCTTTGCTGGATGCTTGGCCTTGGTCATCTTTCTAGCTTCACAGCCTCCGCATAAGTGATCCTTGAGGAATTTGACATTTTCAATGCCAATGACATGCTTCTTCTTCGCGAGCGTGTGCAGATTCCTCATGCCAGCATGACCAAGTCGTCGATGCCATAGCCAACCTTTTGAAGCTTTTGCAAGAAGACATGTAGCAGGTTGTGGTCCTGTAGAGAAATCAACAATATACAAATCTCCTCTCCTAAAGCCTTCGAAGACTTTGGAATTGTCAGTTTCCATGATCACAACACAACGATACTTGCCAAAGACAACAACCATATCAAGATCACAAAGCATTGAGACAGACATGAGGTTGAACCCTAAGGACTCGACAAGCATGACTTTGTCCATATGTCGATCCTTTGAGATTGCAACCTTACCTAGACCCAATACCTTGCTTTTGCCTTTGTCAGCGTAGGTGATATGCTTCAGATGTGATGGAGGTAAGGCAGTGTCCATCAATAAGCTCCTGTCACCAGTCATGTGATTTGTACATCCACTATCGAGGACCCACTCAGTGGCTTTGGGTTGATCATCCTGCAGATGAATTAGTGCAACTTACGAACTCATATACTTCACCAATGAAGAATATGGTATCAAATTCATCAGATCAATTTCATCAAGCAATAGAACAGATAAAATAGTATGAGGACGTGAGAAATTAAATTCATTTCTTCATGATTAGCTTACGTCTTTTCAAGCATATTCAGGTCTCCAGCTAATTCTTTAGACGATTAAGTTCGTCTGGAGACCTGACCCTGCATAAGAGATTAGTTCTTTTTCTTCACCACCCACATCTGAAGGGGTGGCAAAGAGTTCATCATTCTGTGAGCTCCATAAGAGAAAGGTGGCATAGACGCCAATCCACTTCGTTTCACATAAGAGGGGTTAGGATAAGCATAAGAGTAGGCAGAGAAATTCTTCGAGGACTTATGGACATAATTATTTGATGAATAATGCACATATCCATAATCCTTAGATCTTCCCTGCGAAACAGACGGGTTAGCACGATGATGTTCATATGAGGACTTTGATCCTTTTGAGGAATTTGATCCATGCGAGGAGTTTGGTCCGTATGAGGACTTGGATCCATATGAAGAATTTGGTCCATATGAAGATTTTCAAGGCACCTTTTGGGAACCCAGATTTTCTTCATAGGAGGACCGTTCCTGCAGTTAGTGCCAACATATCTAGCAAATACTTCACCATTCCGATTTTTGAACAGTTTATAGTTAGAGTCAATGGACTCATCAGAAGAATATGAAGATTCACATGTAAAGCCAGATAAAGTAGATGGATCCATTGAAGGTCCCTTTGCAGCAACCCATGAGGTTTTGGGATACTGCTCAGGTTTCCAGTAGGTCCCATCAGCATTGATTTTCCTCTCAAAGGCAATACCCTCTTTCCTAGGGTTCCTGTTGAGGATCTGCTTTTTAAGCACGTCACAAAGAGCCTGATGCCATTTGAGGCTTTTGTACATGCCTGTCATATACAATTCCTTCAGCCCTGCATCATCAGTGATACTAGCAATGTCCTCAGATGAGGAATTAGTGATAGCAGAGGCAGTTGAAGAATTTGCAGCAATGGAAGTATTTGAGCATTCAGGTGAAGAATTAGCAGTTTCACATTCAATGCACTTCAAACATGGAGGAACAAATTCATCCTAAGTAGCGCCGATCTGTTGAGCCAGTAATGAATCACGCTCCTTCTGAAGATCTTCATAACTCACTCTTAGCTTCTCAAGATCTTGCTTTCTTTGAAGAAATTCATAAGAAAGCTTCTCATGATCAGATAGGAGAGTGTTATGATGAGCTTGAGGATTGTGAAACTTGGACTGAAGTCTCTGAAGATTTTCAGTCAAGATTTTAGTGCGATCCATTTCCTCGCCTAACATATCATCGCTTTTATCTAGCATATTTTGAACCTTTTCAAGAGCCTTTTGTAGTTTCACAACAATCTTAGCAAGTTTAGAATAGCTGGGTTTGAGGTTTTCATCAGATTCATTCTCACTAGATTCAGATGAGGGATATTTGAGTACCTTTGAGCCTTTTGCCATGAAGCAATAGGTGGGAACGTAGTCCTCATCGCTGTCATCAATAGTGTTGGGGAGGTCCTTTTCTTCAGAGTTTAAGATGGACTTGCTTACCAATGCGGTAGCGAGGGCTAGGCTCGCCACACAAGAGTCTGACTCCTCAGATTCCTCCTCTTCCTCATTTTCCTCAGATCCAGCCTCAGAATCCATTTCCTTGCCAATGAATGCTCGAGCCTTCTTGGAGCTGATCTTCTTGTGAGATGAGGACCTTGAGGGTCTTGATGACGAGGACTTTGAAGATTTCTTCTTCTTCTTTGAATCATCAGAACTGTAATCCTTGTACTTCTCCTTCTTCTTCTTCTTCGATTCCTTTTCGCACTAAGGACAATCTTGAATGTAGTGTCCAGGTTTTTTGCATTTATGGCAGAGTCTCTTCTTGTAATCATGGGATGAGGAATCTGATCTCAAGTTACCACCTCTTGAGGATTTACCAAAACGACCATGTCTTGAAAACTTTTGGAACTTCCTCACGAGCATTGCTAGCTCCTGGCTCAGTTCTTCAGGGTCACCAAGGCTGTCATCAGAATCTTCACCATCAGATTCGGATACTGCATTGGCCTTCAGAGCCCATGATCTACCATAACTTGGTCCATAAAGATCTCTCTTCTCAGCAAGCTGGAACTCATGAGTGTTTAGTCTCTCGATGATATTAGCAGGATCAAGTGACTTGTAGTCTCCACGTTCTTGTATCATCAATGCCAGGGTATCAAATGAGGAATCAAGCAATCTCAACAATTTCTTCACCACCTCATGGTCGGTGATATCAGCGGCACCAAGTGCTTGAAGCTCATTTGAGATGTTAGTGAGGCGATCAAAGGTTTGCTGAACATTTTCATTGTCGAGTCTTTTGAAGCGGTTGAATAGATTTCGAAGAACGTCAACTCGAGAGTCACGTTGTGTTGAGACTCCCTCATTGACCTTGGACAGCCTATCCCAGATAAGCTTAGCTGTCTCCAGAGCACTCACTCTGCCATACTGCCCTTTGCTTAGATGGCCACATATGATATTCTTCGCTTGAGAGTCGAGTTTCTTGAATCTCTTCACATCAGCAGCATCGATGGTGGGAGTGATAGAGGGAACACCATTCTCCACAACGTGCCAGAGATCGTTATCAATTGCCTCAAGATGCATGCGCATCTTATTCTTCCAGTAGGGGTAGTCCGTCCCACCGCAGGTAGGACACCCAGCAGAATCCTTGATCATTCCTGCGGTTGACATAACTAAAAATCCAGGTGGTTAAACCAAAATAACACAGAACAAGGGGGTACCTTTCTCTGATACCAACTGAAAGTGCGTTATATTGACTAGAGGGGGGGGGGTGAATAGGCGATTTTTATGAATTCTTCACTGAGGACTTTGCGGGTGAGGAAATTCCTGAGTGAAGAACTACTTGCAGCGGAATAAGTACTCAGAAGTAAACATAGCAGTGCATGAGCATGGTCTCCATGATGAAATGAAAACACGTATAGAGTACAGAAAGCGTAGACACAGGATAACACAGGATAAGACAAACAGACTGAAGAAATTGAACTGAGGAAATAGAGGAAGTCTTCAGTCAAAGTCTTCAAACAGATATGAACAAGCACTCAACACATAAAAGAGGAAATGGAACCAGGTAACTTGGTGAAGACAATGATTTGGTAGACCAGATCCAACTGCTGTGACAGTTGTACGTCTGGTTAGGGCTGCTAGGTATTTAAACCTGAGGAAACACAGTCCCGGACACCCAGTTCTGAACACGCAATTCAGAACACTCAGTCCTCACTATATTCCCCTTGAGCTAAGGCCACACCGACCTCTCCCAATCACTCGTGGTAAGTCTTCAGGTGACTTCCAAACCTTCACAGACTTGGTCACTCGGCGATCCACAATTTCCTCTTGGATGCTCTAGACCATGAGGCCTAACCGTCTGGGATATGCACAGTCTTCAAAGGTAACAAGCGTCGGATCCACGCAGGATCAATCTCTTCAGTGATGCTCAATCACTTTGGGTTTGTAGGTGTTTGGGTTTGGGTTTTCCTCACTTGATGATTTTCACTTAAAGTCCTCGGAGGATGGGATGCTCTCAACTGACAAGTGTTAGTTTCTCTCGGAGCAGCCAACCAGCTAGTGGTTGTAGGGGGCGACTATTTATAGCCTAGGGAGCAGCCCCACATGATAAGACATAAATGCCCTTCAATGATATGACCGTTAAGTGGGTAGATATTTTGGGACAGCTGGCGCATAGCACAACAATGGTCGGAATTTTGAGTATCAAATGCCTCAGGGCTATCATGTTCCTCACTGTGTAGGCAGTCCGCACTAGCAAATTCCTAACTCCTCAGTCAGAACAAATTCCTTAGAGACCAGAAGAACTTCATCTCTGCCACTGAAGAAATTTGACTGAACTATATGAGATTTCCAATGGCTTCACTCGAAAGGATTGGTAGGTAGGATTTGAGTTGAGCATCACATGGAAATTTTTCCTTAGTATTTCCTCGACCCCCTTTAACAGTACGGTGTTTCCTATGACTCAAGAAAGAGAAAATGACACTACAAAAATAAAAGTCTTCATGCTTCATGTTCCTGGAATGAATACCAAGTCTTCAGGATTGCACCAATTTCTTCACTTTCAAAGTCTTCAGAAAGTCTTCAGAAATCCAAAGTCTTCGATCGAAGAACTTCATTTTTAGGGGTCGACTTTCTCTGTAAATATCAAATTCCTCATAGACTTATAGACCTGTGTACACTCATAAACACATTAGTCCCTTAACCTATAAGTCTTCAATACACCAAAATCACTAAGGGGCACTAGATGCACTTACAAACGTGACCAGGAGGCTCCCAGGAGGCGGGTACTCTTTTTGGGTTTAGTATCACATTGGTTGTGGAAGGAAACAGAAGACGACTTATAAGGGTGGGGTGTTCCCTCCTAACAAGCTAGTCTTTTGTGGAGAGAAGTCCCTAAGGCCTCTCATAAGTCAGTGTTGCTCTCCGATTAGACCTAGTCGACGTATGTGGTCAGAAACACTGGTTAGCGGACCCGTGATTGCGTAACAACTCTAGCATCCTTTAGGGTAATGTGGGGGAGAGACCCCCTTGTAGCACACCAAATCCTGAGGGGACCTCTCCCACATAGCTATGCTCTAATCCTGATCTAATTGGTCTAAAGGTTTAGACTCCTGATTAGACGGGCTCGAGCCCTTCTACCAAGACATTGAATTGCTGCCGAAAGACTACTTGGAACACGTGGATACCTCAAAGGGGTCGTCGTCTTGAAGAAATTCTCACGGCGGGAGTTATAACCTAACTGCGGGAATCATTGTGCTTCACCAACTTCTTAATTGTTCTTCTACTCTACTAGTTGGTGAGTTTGTGTTGGGAATCGTTGCATGGAAAACAAAAAAAGTTCTACGCACATGCAATGATCTATCATTGGAGATGCATAGCAACGAGGGGGAGAGTGTGTCCACGTACCCTTGTAGACCGTAAGCGGAAGCGTTTCACGACGCGGTTGATGTAGTCAAACTTCTTTGCGCTTCAACCGATCAAGTACCGAACGCACGTTACCTCTGTGTTCTGCACACGTTCAACTCAGCGACGTCCCTCGCCTTCTTGATCTAGCAAGATGCCGAGGTAGTAGATGAGTTCCGTTAGCACGACAGCGTGGTGACGGTGATGGTGAAGTGATCTCCGCAGGGCTTCACGTAAGCACTACGAAAATATGACCGAGGGTGCAAATGGTGGAGGGGGGCGCCGCACACGGCTAGGCAATTGTCTAGTGTGTGCTAGGGCGCCCCCACATATATATAGGTGGGAGGGAGAGGGGAGGCTGCCAGAAGGCGCCCCAAGTAGGCCGAATCCTACTTGGGGTCCTCCCATTGGCTGCGCCCTCTGCCATGTTTGTCGGAGGGGGGAGGAAAGAGGGGGGGATCCTATTCCTCTCTTTCCTTCCCCTTACCCTCTTTCCTTATCCTCCTAGGCCAGCCCATATGGGGGGCGCACCAGCCCCTTGTGGCTTATGCGTTTCCCCTCTTGGCTCATAAGGCCATATCTTTTGCCGGGGGTGCCCGAAACCCCTTCCGGTGACCCGATAAGTACCCAGAACTCCCCGAAACACTTCTGGTGTCCGAATACCATCGTCCTATATATCAATCTTTACCTCTCGACCATTTCGAGACTCCTCGTCATGTCCGTGATCTCATCTGGGACTCCGAACAACATTCGGTCACCAAATCACATAACTCATATAATACTATATAGTCATCGAGCATCAAGCATGCGGATCCTACGGGTTTGAGAACTATGTAGACATGATCGAGACACCTCTCCGGTCAATAACCAATAGTGGAACCTGGATGCCATATTGTATCCTACATATTCTACGAATATCTTTATCAGTTGAACCGTTATGACAACATACTTAATTCTCTTTGTCTATCGGTATGTTACTTGCCCGAGATTCGATCGTTGGTATCTTCATACCTAGTTCAATCTCGTTTCTGGCAAGTCTCTTTACTCGTTCTATAATACATCACCTCGTGACTAACTCCTTAGTCATTTGCTTGCAAGCTTATGATGTGTATTACCGAGAGGGCCCAGAGATACCTCTCCGATACTCGGAGTGACAAATCCTAATCTCCATCTATGCCAACTCAACAAACACCTTCAAAGACACCTATAGAGCATCTTTATAATCACCCAGTTATGTTGTGACGTTTGATAGCACACAAGACATTCTTCCAGTATTCGGGAGTTGCATAATCTCATAGTCGAAGGAATATGCATTTGACATTAAGAAAGCAATAGCAATAAAACTGAACGACCATTATGCTAAGCTAACGGATGGGTCTTGTCCATCACATCATTCTCCTAATTATGTGATCCCGTTATCAAATGACAACACACGTCTATGGTTAGGAAACCTTAACCATCTTTGATCAATGAGCTAGTCTAGTAGAGGCTTACTAGGGACACGGTATTTGTTTATGTATTCACACATGTATTTAAGTTTCCGATCAATACAATTCTAGCATGAATAATAAACCTTTATCATGAATAAGGGAATATAAAATAACAACTGTATTATTGCCTCCAGGGCATATTTCCTCCAGTCTCCCACTTGCACTAGAGTCAATAATCTAGTTCACCATGTTATTTAACACCCATAGTTCACATCGCCATGTGACCAACACCCAAAGAGTTTACTAGAGTCAATAATCTAGTTCACATCGTGTTATTACCGGCTTAAAATCATGTTATTAGGCCGGATCATTGATTAAAAGGTAATTATGCGGTGACTAGACTAACAGGTTAAGCCGAAGAATGAACATTGAAGTACGCAGATATTCATATTGACTGCTTAAAAGGGGACTAATGGTACCTACCGGATTAAGGATTCTGTTATTAAGCCGAACAAGACAAGTATCTTATGCAGAACTAAATGATACAGATGAATAAGCAAGCATGGTTAACCCGGATAAGTATTGCCGGGTCACGCAAATTATGAAGTGCATGGTGGCGGTTTAAACAAGGCCTAGTGTTACATGAAGGATCTTGATTTGCGGCATAAGCCGCCATGGCATCTATGGTATTTCCAATTGATCAGTGAATTTTTTTGCTAAGTGTTGGGAAAACAGATTTTGCAAGTTGGAGCAATAATTTTGGATCTAACACAGTTCAGAAAAAGATAGTAAAAGTTAAACCTAAGGCGACGACAGTAGAAAGCTTTGATGCTCTGATGAGGTTTTCTATGGAAAGATGCCACTCTGGCAATAAAGACGAATGCTAAACTACTACCGCACAAAGTTCATGACCTATTCAGATTAAACATTGTTTGAGTTGAAGAACATGAAGAACGACCAAGAACGCCGATGAGAAGGGAAAACCCTAATGTAGATCTATGGAATGGGGAGATGAGACTTATGGATGCCAATGAGCAGCGGTTGCGCACCAGCGTTTTCTGGTCCAGTCAAGGTGATGCAGCGGCCTGAGCTGATGCAGCAGATGGAGGTCGATGACGGCGGAGCTCGAGCGCAGGTGCGGCTGTGCGAAGGAGGAAGATGAAGATGAGGAAGCGAGGGGGAAAATGATAAAGACCCTTGTCCCTATTTATAAGGGGGGTGGATACAAGGCATGCGCGGGAATCAAGGAGGCCGAAATCGTCATGTGGCTATATGGATGCCTCGATTTTCGGGATGATTATTAAGATAAGGGTCAGTTAATATGCTCTGGGCCTTGTGCGAGGTTAATGCGGAATGACGTCATGGAGGGTTAAGAAGACTTTGTGAGTTGATGTCATGGCGGTTCACAGCGAGGTTTATCAAACAAGTGATACAAGATTTTGACAAGACAGGTGTTGAAGATTGATATGAACAAGTTTGAATCAACCTGGGGCCTAATGTTGGGGATATAACTGCTGAGTATGAACCACCCAGGAGGGGCCGTGTCATACCACTAGAGATTTACCAATGAAGATGGCGGCTCATACAAGCCCATTGACGGCCCAAGACCAGAGGCGACTTGAGGCCCAAGAGGGTGAACATCCACACATGTATAACATGTATTGTAAGGCAAGATTAGTTTGTCACCGAGCCGGACACGTTGTGTATTAGCCGACCGGGACTCTGTGAGGCGCCGAGCGTCAACCTGTGTATATAAAGGGATGAGCCGGCGGCGGTTTAAGGACAAGAAACAAGAGATCGAGAACTAGGTCAAGCGTATTCGCTCCCTGGTAATCGAAACCCAAGCAATACATCCCCAACTGGAGTAGGCCTTTACCTTGATTGCAAGGGGCCAAACCATTATAAACTCTCCGTGTCCTTTGTCCCGATTAACCGCTTTAAGCTAACCTAATTGTGATGGCTCCACGACTAAGTCCTTCTGCTAGGACATCTGCCGTGTCAAGTCCACGACACTCTGCCTTCATTAACTGCTTGCTTTTATGAACTACATCACACACGATTTGATGTAGAAAACTGTGTGGCATTGGGCTATCCATCACAAGCGCTTTTACTGCCAGAACCGTTTGCAAAGTTCCTTGACCGTCTGTTCTTTTTCTTACATTGCACATGATGTTTTCTTTCTAACCGTTTATTTTATTAGCTCCTGTATATTTTTATTTTTGCCGGTTATTTATTATTCGAATTGGAAATTTTGAAATGTGAAACTTGCAATTCAAATTCTCACCACAATGGTTCAACAACGAATCCATAAATAAAATTGCCAGTACAATATGTTCGGTAATTACAGGATTAGGCAACAATTAACTATGATGAACCATAATATTTAAAGGAGGTAAAGTTGAAGAGACAAGTGTAAATCATTTTGACTGCCGACGGTGTTGAAGAAGCGGAATGCCCATAATGTGCCTTCCTGCATGCCATAGGCACGAACCACTTTTGTCCAACCCCTTGTGACGATTGCCCACCCATCCTTCACCTCCTTCAGGAAGACTTCTAGAGCATTATCATGGTAGCATGAATTATATACTTTAACCTTAGTTGCCTCCACTCCGGTCTTGTAGTTTGCAAGGTAATCATCAGTAAATAGCTTCGGAAACCACTGAAAAGAGAAAAAATATCAGATACCGAGGTCTAGTAGAGTAACTTGTTGTGGGCAGGGGAAAAGGCAACACATTACTTACCATCCTAAAGTTCACTGTTGTCTTAGACAAAGTGTAAATAAAGAGCTTAATTCCAATCACCCATTTCTTTCGCCTAACAATCTTTCTTAGTTTCCTCACTTGATGCTTGTTCATGAATATCTCATTGCCCCATACGCAAAAGGGATCGAAGCGTGGATCAATACCGCTCATATATGTACCTACAAGCAACCAGTAAATGTTAGAAGCTAAACTGAGATTGCACAAATGATGTAAAATACAACTACCTATGTTCCTAAGTACAAGTATTTTTTTTTGAGATTTCAATATGAACTACATATGTATGTATATAGAATTATAGATATAGTTTAGATTAGAATCTAGATTCACTCATTTTTCTCCTTATGTAGTCTATATTGGAATCTCTAAAAAATACTTATATTTAGGTATAGATGGTGTATAAGACATGGGATGCAGCTAACCTCGACGGCAAACAACATCATCACCCATTGTAGCCCTGTGTAAGTACATGGAAAGCCAATGTGAACTACAACAGGGTTAACATCCACCAAAAATAGCAAATGGTAATAAACGACATCATCTGTAGTGATATCTTCATTGCGAAAGAGTAGCACGGTAACAAAGGGACGGATTAAAAAAGGATACAACTGTTAATTGCAACAGGCTTAACAACATTGTCAGTGTGAAAACCGGCGGATCTTGGGTAGGGGTCCAGAATTATACATCTAAGGCGGATGGTAACAGGAGGCGGGGGACACGATGTTTACCCAGGTTCGGGCCCTCTCGATGGAGGTAATACCCTACGTCCTGCTTGATTGATCTTTATGATATGAGTATTACAAGAGTTGATCCACCACGAGATCGTAGAGGCTAAACCCTAGAAGCTAGCCTATGGTATGATTGTATGTTGTCCTACGGACTAAACCCTCTGGTTTATATAGACACTGGAGGGAGCTAGGGTTACACAGAGTCGGTTACAAGGGAGGAGATCTACATATCCGTATTGCCAAGCTTGCCTTCCACGCCAAGGAGAGTCCCATCCGGATACGAGATGAAGTCTTCAATCTTGTATCTTCATAGTCCAACAGTCCGGCCAAAGGATATAGTCCGGCTGTCCGGAGACCCCCTAATCCAGGACTCCCTCAGTAGCCCCCGAACCAGGCTTCAATGACGATGAGTCCGGGGCACAGATTGTCTTCAGCATTGCAAGGCGGGTTCTTCTCCAAATTCTGAATATCTGCTGAGTAGTGTCCGGCTCCCCATAAATGTTACACTTCTTGGCTTCCGTGCCCAATAAGGGCTATCTTCCACGTGTCAAGCGAATGCGAGGAGCCAGGGCAATTTTACATTGCCACCCTAGCCATGTAAGTAAACTGTCTATTAAAGAGACGGGGATTCTTAGATCCAGACCACACCATCCTCCCACGGTGAGTATCCATCGGAGCGCACTCGAAAAAATCCATTCCAACATGGCCGGCCATCGCAGCTCCTCCTCCCGCTCCCGTAGCCCTAAGCCCGGTGATTGGGAGAAGTGTTCCGTCCCACACAACCAATTAGCAGAGTTACAGACCCAAGGATTTCTCCCTCCAGCGTATATGGTCCCTGTTCGAGCCGGGCTTGCCACCTATAATGGCGGGGAGCAAGCGGAGAGCTTCCCCAATCCCTCCAAGGGGGGGGGGGTATGCCTTGTCCCTTATTTACTAAGGGGACTTGGATTTCCAATCCATCCATTCCTTCATGGGCTCCTAGAGTTTTATGGCCTCCAGTTGCATAATTTCACCCCCGCTTCCATATTACACATCGCTGGTTATGTTGCCCTTTGTGAGCTATTTCTGGGCTGCGAAGCTCATTTCGAGCTGTGGAAGAGGCTATTCTGCCTTGTTCCCCATACACAGAAGGGGTCAATATATCAAGTGGGCGGAGCCGAAACGTGGCGCATCGCCGGGACCAGATACCTATCCGGTACCCCGAAGAAGATGTCCGAAGACTGGCCTTCGGAGTGGTTTTACATGGAGGACGTTCCCCTTCCAGATCCTATTTGGATGGGTCTTCCCGAGTTTGAAAATGCCCCTTTGAAGAAACGCGGAAGCTGGCGCCCACGGAGCCCTCAGGAGGAAGATAACGGAGAAGTCCTTTACCTGATGGACCAGATAAAAGTGCTCGCCCAATCAGGACTGACAATAATTGAGGTTATGTCAATATGTATAATGCGGGGGGTGCAGCCACTTCAATATCGAGGGCACCCCATGTGGCGCTTTAACGGGGAAGATGATGCCACCCGCTGCGGGCGTAAGGGACCGGACTCCGTTGCTGCTCTAGCAAAAATTCTGTCCAAGTTGTTCAAGGGAGAGGAAGAGGAGTTCACCCGTATTAAGCCACGGGATGGATTCTCCTTGTACAACCCTCCAAGCCGGGTGAGCTATCACTTTTGACTCCCAACCTTCCCGCATTCTTAGTCATACATACTCACCTTGCCGTTTCATGGCAGGAACTGCAAAAAGATGTAAGGGAGGTCAACAACCCACCTCCACAATCGGAGGACCCTGACCGGGCCCTCGATCCCGAACTCAAAGAGGATCCGGACATATTTGTGGAGCTGATCGACAAGACATTCTATGAATTGAGCTGCGATGATGCCATGGTGGCCATCATAGCCGACTATCCTGGGCTACTCCCTGCATCACATGTAAGAAAAACCGGAGTCCCAACTTCCGAGAAGGATCCCCTTTTATGCACTTCACCTACCGTACACATATGGTGTTTTATAGGGAAGGCCCTTGGGATGTGATGTCTACTACACAACCTTCTTCTTGTAGACGTTGTTGGGCTCCAAGTGCAGAGGTTTGTAGGACAATAGCAAATTTCTCTGAAGTGGATGACCTAAGGTTTATCAATCCGTATGAGGCGTAGGATGAAGATGGTCTCTCTCAAGCAACCCTGCAACCAAATAACAAAGAGTCTCTTGTGTCCCCAACACACCCAATACAATGGTAACTTGTATAGGTGCACTAGTTCGGTGAAGAGATGGTGAAACAAGTGGTATATGGATAGTAGATATGAGTATTTGCAATCTGAAATTATAAATAACAGCAAGGTAGCAAGTGATAAAAGTGAGCGTAAACGGTATTGCAATGATGGTAAACAAGGCCTAGGGTTCATACTTTTGCTAGTGCAAGTTCCCTCAAAAATAGTAACATAATTGGATCACATAACCATCCCTCAACATGCAACAAAGAGTCACTCCAAAGTCACTAATAGCGGAGAACAAACGAAGAGATTATGGTAGGATACTGAGGGTGGAGATGTGGTTGGAGGAATAAATTCTGAAATTGCATGCCTAATGGAAATTTTGCTATAAAACTTGAAACTTGGGAGGGGGAACACACAACACAAACTAAGCGCGTAATGTGTAGTTGATTTTTTCGGTCAATGGTACGCCTGATTTATTAGGAAACATCACACAGGTAACTGACTTATGGATCATTAACGCAAAGAAACGCAGACGGGTATGACATAGAACCGTGTGTTTTGTGATCTTCTAGTGATTAATGCAAAGAAACGCACATGGGCACACATGCTAATCAACGCTCAAAGCCCTCAAAGGATGCTCCTACCGATATTGTACGTTAATACTACAAACTTAAAGTACTACTTGTAATTTGCTCTAATACTACAAACATAAACTACTTCTTGTCGGGGAACGTAGTATTTCAAAATTTTCCTACGACCATGCAAGATCTATCTAGGAGAAGCATAGAAATGAACGGGGAGAGTGTGTCCACGTACCCTCGTAGACCAAAAGCGGAAGCGTTTAGTAACACGGTTGATGTAGTTGAACGTCTTCGCGATCCAACCAATCCAAGTACCGAACATACGGCACCTCCGCGTTCAGCACATGTTCAGCTCGATGACATCCCTCAGGCTCTTGATCCAATTGAGACCAAAGGAGTGTCCCGTCAACACGACGGTGTGGCGATGATGATGATGAAGTTACCGGCGCAGGGCTTCGGCTAAGCACTAAGACGATATGACCGAGGTGTGTAACTATGGAGGGGGGCACCGCACAGGGCGAAGAAAAATCTTGGAGTGCCTTTGGGGTGCCCCCTTCCCACGTATATAATGGAGGGAGGAGGAGGAGGCTGGCCTATGCACTACAAAAAAAGACACATCCGTGACATTTTGGGCCGAACGAATTTTTTTCCTGTAATACTTATGACACTTCTATGACAATAATTGTGACAAAACATGGTATCATCATAGATGTGGTGGGGTTCTACTTCTATGACAAAAAATCATGACATAAAATGGGCTTTTCGTCCTAGGCGGGCCGGAGACGCAGCTGCATGACATTCTTTGGGCCGTCCATGACGGAAACAATGGTGGTAGAAGCGAGGGTGAGGAAAATATCGGGGTGTTCCCGGTTACGGTGGGTGGTCGGGGCCGAGCGATGCGTGTTTGTCTCATACACGCACGCGCGTGGGTGCGAGGCGTTGGGCTCTAACTGAACCCGAGCGATTGCACTGCAGGCTACGCGTTGGTAAACCCGAGCGATCGATCGATGGCTGTTAACTGAACCCGATTGAGCGATTCCTTCGCTACTGCTGCTAACTGAAGCCGATCGATGCTGCCTCTGGATGAACAGTGAGCGTTGCTGGGGGGTTTGGATGAACAGTTCCCCGTGGGGGTGGATGAACAGGACCCCGTGGTGTTGCCTCTGGATGAACAGGACCCCGATCAATCGAGCCGGTTGGGGCTGGATGAACAGGACCCCGTGGAGGGCAGGATGAACAGGACCACCCCGTGGAGGGCTGGATGAACAATAGATGGTGGAGGGCTGGATGAACAGTAGCCCGTGGAGGGGTGGTTGAATAGGAGCCCGTGGAGAGGGCTGGTTGAACAGTAGCCGGTGGAGTAGCGCGCGGTGGAGGCTGGATGAACAGGAGCCCGTGGATGAACAGTCGTAGGTGGAGGCTGGAGGAGGTCGACGGTGGATGAATAGTAGCCCGTGGAGGCTGGAGGGGGTCGACGGTGGAGATGAACAGTATCCCGTGGAGTCCCGTTTTGTGGTACGCCACACCTATCCCGATGAACAAGACCCTTGTTTCGACCATAGCGCTCCAACACAAGTCCGTTTCCTCCGTTTTGCGGTACGCCACACCCCTCTCGATTAACAGGACCCCCGTCTCGACCGTAGGAGGTCCGTTTCCTCCGTTTTGCAGTACGCTAGACCCCTCCCGATGAACAGGATCCCGTTTCGACCGTGGCCAGTCGAACACAAGGCCGTTTCCTTCATTCTGCGGTACGCCAGGCCTCATTTCCATCGGCTGTTCTGTCCAAGCCCTCCCGATGAACACGACAACGCATTCCGTTCCGACCCAGCCGGTTGGCTCCCCATGATCACGACGACGACGATGTTTCTCTGTTATGACCCAGCCATGTACACTAGCCCTGTCCGTACATATGCGCGAGTAGGCGTTCGAGACCCTGCCCATATGTACGTATGTGGCCGTATTTTCTTTCTTCCACACTGGCCGCTGTACGCACGTGTACATGCTACGTGCGCGCCTCTACTATGACACGTGCGTGCCTCTACATCGACCAGTATGTACGTACACGTTCACGACCAGAATGACAACGCTACATACGCTTCGACCAGGTGGGTCTCGACTGTCAGGCACTTCCTTGCGTGCGAAGATTTAGCTGTTGGGTCCAAGCAGTCAGGGGGGCGAATAATTTTTTTGCCAGGACGCACTTCCTTGCGTGCGAAGATGTAGCTGGTGGGTCCCAACAGTCAGGGGGGCGAATCGTTTTTTTGCCCGCACGCACTTCCTTGCATGCGAAGATGTAGCTGGTGGGTTCCAGCAGTCAGGGGGAAATGTTTTTTTTCATGAAATACGGTGGCCCGTCCGGTGGGTCCCCGCTGTCAGGTGGAGGAATAATTATTTTGCGCGTAATAAGGAGGCACTTCCTTGCTGCGGCCGTGGACCCAGGTGTCAGCCTCTCCACGTACAGTCCATGTCCGATGGAAGCCGTTCCTTGACCAGGTTGACCACGCCGCACCGAGAGCACCAGGGCGGTGGACGACAGCGAGGCCTAGGAAGGGGACGACGCAGAGCCGGGGAAGATGTGGCAGTGGGTGCCCACGCATAGAGGAGTATGAGGGTTCACTGGTTCGTTGTGGTGTGAGGCTGCCGTCTAATACGTATCCAACATATCTATAATTTTTGATTGTTCCATGCTATTATATTATCAACCTTGGATGTTTTATATGCATTTATACGATTTTTGGGACTAACCTATTAACCCAGAGCCCAGTGCTAGTTTCTGTTTTTTTCCTTGTTTTAGAGTATCGCAGAAAAGGAAAATCAAACGGAGTCCAATTGACCTAAAACTTCATGGAACTTATTTTTGGAAGGAAAGCAACCCGGGAGACTTGGAGTCCACGTCAAGGAAGCTTCGAGGAAGCCACGAGGTAGGGGGGCGCGCCCTCCACCCTCATGGGCCCCTCGTGGCTCCCCTGACGTACTTCTTCTGCCTATATATATATATATCCATATACCCTAAAACGACCGGGGAGCAGAATAGATCGGGAGTTCTGCCGCCAGAAGCCTCCGTAGCCACCGAAAACCGATCTAGACCTGTTCCGGCACCCTGCCGGAGGGGGAATCCTTCTCCGGTGGCCATCTTCATCATCCCGGTGCTCTCCATGACGAGGAGGGAGTAGTTCTCCCTCGGGGCTGAGGGTATGTACCAGTAGCTATGTGTTTGATATCTCTCTCTCTCTCGTGTTCTTGATTTGGCACGATCTTGATGTATCGCGAGCTTTGCTATTATAGTTGGATCTTATGTTTCTCCTCCCCCTCTACTCTCTTGTAATGGATTGAGTTTCCCCTTTGAAGTTATCTTATCAGATTGAGTCTTTAAAGATTTGAGAACACTTGATGTATGTCTTGCCATGCATATCTGTGGTGACAATGGGATATCACGTGATTCACTTGATGTATGTTTTGGTGATCAACTTGCGGGTTC
This sequence comes from Triticum dicoccoides, assembly GCF_002162155.2. Classification (NCBI taxonomy): domain Eukaryota; kingdom Viridiplantae; phylum Streptophyta; class Magnoliopsida; order Poales; family Poaceae; genus Triticum; species Triticum dicoccoides. Next base: position 470,502,771 of record NC_041384.1, read on the forward strand.
CGCCCATGAACCTATGCATAGGGGTTGGCACACATTTTCGTCGTGATTCTCCGGTAGAAACTTTGGGGCACTCTTTGAGGTTCTATGTGTTGGTTGAATAGATGAATATGAGATTGTGTGATGCATATCGTATAATCATACCCACGGATACTTGAGGTGACATTGGAGTATCTAGGTGACATTAGGGTTTTGGTTGATTTGTGTCTTAAGGTGTTATTCTAGTACGATCTCTAGGGCTGTTTGTGACACTTATAGGAATAGCCCAACGGATTGATTGGAAATAATAACTTTGAGGTGGTTTCGTACCCTACCATAATCTCTCTATTTGTTCTCTGCTATTAGTGACTTTGGAGTGACTCTTTGTTGCATGTTGAGGGATAGTTATGTGATCCAATTATGTTATTATTGTTGATATAACTTGCACTAGTGAAAGTATCAACCCTAGGCCTTGTTTCCTATCATTGCAATACCGTTTACGCTCACTTTTATCATTAGTTACCTTGCTGTTTTTATATTTTCAGATTACAAATACCTTTATCTACCATCCATATACCACTTGTATCACCATCTCTTCGCCGAACTAGTGCACCTATACAATTTACCATTGTATTGGGTGTGTTGGGGACACAAGAGACTCTTTGTTATTTGGTTGCAGGGTTGCTTGAGAGAGACCATCTTCATCCTATGCCTCCTACGGATTGATAAACCTTAGGTCATCCACTTGAGGGAAATTTGCTACTCTCCTACAAACCTCTGCACTCTGAGGCCCAACATCGTCTACAAGAAGAAGGTTGTGTAGTAGACATCAAGCTCTTTTCTGGCACCGTTGCCGGGGAGGTGAGTGCTTGAAGGTATATCTTTAGATCTTGCAATCGAGTCTTTTAGTTTCTTGTTTTATCACTAGTTTAGTTTATAAAAGAAAATTACAAAAAATGGAATTAAGTTTGCCTCATACACTTCATCTTTTTAATATCTTTCGTGAGTATGATGGAAAGGAAAATTGTGCCAAAGTGTTAGAAGAAGAATGCATTAAAATGTTTGGCACTAAATCTTTGAATGATGAGCATGATTGCAATGTTGTTAGTATGAACCCCTTGAATATCCATAATACTAATGATGATTGCACTAGTTATGATTAAAATGCCTCCTATAAACATGTCAATTTTTGTGGAGTGCATTGGGTTTGCAAGTACACACCAAATAGGGAAGATAGATATTGCAAGAGGCATAAGCATTTAGAAACTAAATTGTTGTAAGAAATGCTAGAAGTTTGTGCTGATAATTTAAATTTTCTTAGCTGTAGTTGTGAACTTTGCAATGAACATGATCATTTCAGTAACCAATGCAAATTGTTTCATGATCGTATCATGTCCAAAAATTGTGGTGACTTGATTTACCTTGCACATTATAATGAACTTAGTTTGCTCTTGGGTTATGAAGAAATGAAACATATAACTAAAGTTATTCCAAATTTTTCCCTTGATAGAGTTCTTCATTTTGAACTAGAGGAAATTTATGTGTATTGTGCGGTGAATTGCATTGAAAATCCTTATATGGCCAATTACATAAAGAAAAGAAAGCAAATAGAAGATGAAGAGAATACTAATGAAAGTGAAGGGACTTCCCAATACCCTCCTATTATTTCTTATGATGAATCAGGTAACGAGGAGGAGCCTCCTATTCAACCAATCTCATTAATAAGGAGCTCCAAAAAGAGGATTGAACCCACACATGATGTGGTGAAGAAGAAGAAAAGAAAAAGGAAGAGAGGTAAAAAGATATCTCCCCCAAATAATGCTGCTCCTATTACTATTTTGCCTCATGAAAATATAATTGTGGAAGATAATGATACTTCTTATGATCTTGAAAATCTTTTTAGCACTTGCTTGGAAGAATATGATAATTGCTATACTATTGGTGCTATCCATACTATTAATGATGAGAGTGATTATGCTTATGATGTGAAAAGGCCAAAGCTTGGGGATGCTATGTTTGATGAAAATGATGTTTTTGAGAATATATTTGCTGCAATTAATGTTAGTCCCAATCTTGGGGAAGCTATGTTTAATGAAGATGATATTTTTAGTCTCCCAAGTTTCGATATGCAAATTTATTATGACCATAGCATGCATCCTACTTATGATGATTATTGTGATGACACTTATGCTATAAAAAGTAGAGATGATTATATTTATAAAACTTGTCATGATTATTATTACCCTTTTTCTGAACATTACTCCTTTAATGTGGAAACAATTTATAGTATTTGAGTCTCTTATGATACTCCCACTATTCCGATTGAGAAGAATTTTGCTTATGTGGAGAGTAATAAAAATTCTATGCTTGTAGATCATGAAAAGAATGATTTAGGTGCTGGTTATATTGTTGAATTCATTCATCATGCTACTGAAAATTATTATGAGGGAGGAATATATGCTTGTAGGAGTTGCAATAATATCAAGTTTCCTCTCTATGTGTTTAAAATCTTGAAGTTTTGCTTGCTTTACCTTCCTATGCAAGTTGATTCTTGTTCCCATAAGTTGTTTAATCACAAAATCCCTATGCATAGGAAGTGGGTTAGACTTAAATGTGCTAGTCATATTCTTCATGATGCTCTCTTTATGTTACAATTCTTATCTTTTATGTGAGCATCATTGAAATCATCATTCCTAGCTAGGGGCATTAAACGATAGCGCTTGTTGGGAGGCAACCCAATTTTATTTTTGTTACTTGATTTTTGTTCCTGTTTAGTAATAAATAATTCATCTAGCCTCTGTTTAGATGTGGTTTTATTTCTTTAATTTGTGGTTGTGCCAAGTAGAACCGTTGGGAAGACTTGGGGAAAGTCTTGTTGATCTTGCTGTAAAAAACAGAAACTTTAGCGCTCACGAGAATTGCTGCCATTTTTATTTGGAGAGTGATATTTATTTAATTATTTTTGAAGATGATTAATAGATAAATTCCTCACGTCCAGATATTTATTTTAGAATTTTTGGGTTCCAGAAGTTTGCATTAGTTACAGATTACTACAGACTGTTCTGTTTTTGACAGATTCTGTTTTTCGTGTGTTGTTCGCTTTTTTTGATGAATCTATGGCTAGTAAAAGAGTTTATAAACCATAGTGAAGTTGGAATACAGTAGGTTTAACACCAATATAATTAAAGAATGAGTTCATTACAGTACCTTCAAGTGGTGTTTTGTTTTCTTTCGCTAACGGAGCTTACGAGTTTTCTGTTGTGAAGTTTTCAAGTTTTGGGTAAAGATTATTTCAAGTTTTGAGTAAAGATTCGATGGACTATGGAATAAGGAGTGGCAAGAGCCTAATCTTGGGTATGCCCAAGGCACCCCAAGGAAATATTCAAGGACAACCAAGATCCTAAGCTTGGGGATGCCCCGGAAGGCATCCCCTCCTTCATCTTCGTTCATCGGTAACTTTACTTGGAGCTATATTTTTATTTACCACATGATATGTGTTTTGCTTGGAGCGTCATTTTATTTTATTTTGTTTTTCTTGCTGTTTGAATAAAATAACAAGATCTGAAGTTATTAAATGTTAGAGAATCTTCACATAGTTGCATAATTATTCGACTACTCTTTGATCTTCACTTATATCTTTCAAAGTAGTTTGTTTTTGCTCTAGTGCTTCACTTATATCTTTTTAGAGCACGATGGTGGTTTTATTTTATAGAAATAGATGAACTCTCATGCGTCACTTATATTATTTTGAGAGTCTTAAACAGCATGGTAATTTTCTTTGGTTATGAAACTAGTCCTAATATGATGGGCATCCAAGAGGGATATAATAAAAACTTTCATATAGAGTGCATTGAATACTAAGAGAAGTTTGATACTTGATGATTGTTTTGAGATATGGAGATGGTGATATTAGAGTCATGCTAGTTGAGTAGTTGTGAATTTGAGAAATACTTGTGTTGAAGTTTGTGATTCCCGTAGCATGCACGTATGGTGAACCGTTATGTGATGAAGTCGGAGCATGATTTATTTATTGATTGTCCTCCTTATGAGTGGCGGTCGGGGATGAGAGATGGTCTTTTCCTACCAATCTATCCCCCTAGGAGCATGCGCGTAATACTTTGTTTCGATAACTAATAGATTTTTGCAATAAGTATGTGAGTTCTTTATGACTAATGTTGAGTCTATGGATTATACACACTCTCACCCTTCCACCATTGCTAGCCTCTCTAGTACCGCGCAACTTTCGCCGGTACCATAAACCCACCATATATCTTCCTCAAAACAGCCACCATACCTACATGTTATGGCATTTCCATAGCCATTCCGAGATATATTGCCATGCAACTTTCCATCGTTCCGTTATTATGACACGCTTCATCATTGTCATATTGCTTTGCATGATCATGTAGTTGACATCGTAGATGTGGCAAAGCCACCGTTCATAATTCTTTCATACATGTCACTCATGAGTCATTGCACATCCCGGTACACCGCCGGAGGCATTCATATAGAGTCATATCTTGTAATTCTTGAGTTGTAAGTAAATAAAAGTGTGATGATCATCATTATTAGAGCATTGTCCCAGTGAGGAAAGGATGATGGAGACTATGATTCCCCCATAAGTCGGGATGAGACTCCGGATGAAAAATAAAGAAAGGGAGAAAAAAGAGGCCAAAAAAAGAGAGCAAAGGCCCAAATAAAAAAAATAAAAAATGAGAGAAAAAGAGGGAAGGGGCAATGCTACTATCCTTTTACCACACTTGTGCTTCAAAGTAGCACCATGATCTTCATGATAGAGAGTCTCCTATGTTGCCACTTTCATATACTAGTGGGAATCTTTCATTATAGAACTTGGCTTGTATATTCCAATGATGGGCTTCCTCAAAATGCCCTAGGTCTTCGTGAGCAAGCGAGTTGGATGCGCACCCAGTAGTTTCTTTTGTTGAGCTTTCATACATTTATAGCTCTAGTGCATCCGTTGCATGGCAATACCTACTCACTCACATTGATATCTATTAATGGGCATCTCCATAGCCCGTTGATACGCCTAGTTGATGTGAGACTATCTTCTCCTTTTTGTCTTCTCCACAACCACCATTCTATTCCACCTATAGTGCTATGTCCATGGCTCACGATCATGTATTGCGTGAAGATTGAAAAATTTTGAGAACATCAAAAGTATGAAACAATTGCTTGGGTTTTCATCAGGGTTCTGCATGCTTTAAATATTTTGTGTGGTGAAGATAGAGCATATCTAGACTATATGATTTTGCAGGGATAGCTTTCTTTAGCCATGTTATTTTGAGAAGACATGATTACTTGGTTAGTATGCTTGAAGTATTATTATTTTTTATGTCAATATTAAAATTTTGTCTTGAAACTTATGGATCTGAATATTCTTGCCACAATGAAGAGAACTACATGGATAAATATGTTAGGTAGCATTCCACATCAAAAATTTCGTTTTATCATTTACCTACTCAGGACGAGCAATAATTAAGCTTGGGGATGCTGATACGTCTCCAACGTATCTATAATTTTCGATTATTCCATGCTATTATATTATCAACCTTGGATGTTTTATATGCATTTATATGCTATTTTATATGATTTTTGGGACTAACCTATTAACCCAGAGCCCAGTGCATGTTTCTGTTTTTTCCTTGTTTTAGAGTATCGCAGAAAAGGAAAATCAAACGGAGTCCAATTGACCTAAAACTTCATGGAACTTATTTTTGGAAGGAAAGCAACCCGGGAGACTTGGAGTCCACGTCAAGGAAGCTTCGAGGAAGCCACGAGGTAGCGGGGCGCACCCACCCCTTGGGCGCGCCCTCCACCCTCATGGGCCCCTCGTGGGTCCCCTGACGTACTTCTTCTGCATATATATATATATATATATATATATATATATATATATATATATCCATATACCCTAAAATGACCGGGGAGCAGAATAGATCGGGAGTTCTGCCGCCAGAAGCCTCCGTATCCACCGAAAACTGATCTAGACCTGTTCCGGCACCCTGCCGGAGGGGGAATCCTTCTCCGGTGGCCATCTTCATCATCCCGGTGCTCTCCATGACGAGGAGGGAGTAGTTCTCCCTCGAGGCCGAGGGTATGTACCAGTAGCTATGTGTTTGATATCTCTCTCTCTCTCTCTCTCTCGTGTTCTTGACTTGGCACGATCTTGATGTATCGCGAGCTTTGCTATTATAGTTGGATCTTATGTTTCTCCTCCCCCTCTACTCTCTTGTAATGGATTGAGTTTCCCCTTTGAAGTTATCTTATCAGATTGAGTCTTTAAAGATTTGAGAACACTTGATGTATGTCTTACCGTGCGTATCTGTGGTGACAATGGGATATCACCTGATTCACTTGATGTATGTTTTGGTGATCAACTTGCGGGTTCTGCCCATGAACCTATGCATAGGGGTTGGCACACGTTTTCGTCGTGATTCTCCGGTAGAAACTTTGGGGCACTCCTTGAGGTTCTATGTGTTGGTTGAATAGATGAATATGAGATTGTGTGATGCATATCGTATAATCATACCTACGGATACTTGAGGTGACATTGGAGTATCTAGGTGACATTAGGGTTTTGGTTGATTTGTGTCTTAAGGTGTTATTCTAGTACAAACTCTAGGGCTGTTTGTGACACTTATAGGAATAGCCCAACGGATTGATTGGAAATAATAACTTTGAGGTGGTTTCGTACCCTACCATAATCTCTCTATTTGTTCTCTGCTATTAGTGACTTTGGAGTGACTCTTTGTTGCATGTTGAGGGATAGTTATGTGATCCAATTATGTTATTATTGTTGATATAACTTGCACTAGTGAAAGTATGAACCCTAGGCCTTGTTTCCTATCATTGCAATACTGTTTACGCTCACTTTTATCATTAATTACCTTGCTGTTTTTATATTTTTAGATTACAAATACCTTTATCTACCATCCATATACCACTTGTATCACCATCTCTTCGCCGAACTAGTGCACCTATACAATTTAACATTGCATTGGGTGTGTTGGGGACACAAGAGACTCTTTGTTATTTGGTTGCAGGGTTGCTTGAGAGAGACCATCTTCATCCTACGCCTCCTACGGATTGATAAACCTTAGGTCATCCACTTGAGGGAAATTTGCTATTGTCCTAGAAACCTCTGCACTTGGAGGCCCAACAACGTCTACAAGAAGAAGGTTGTGTAGTAGACATCACCGTCGCCGCAGAATAACAGGGGGTGTGGGTGAGTAGAGGGATGACCCGGCCACCGGTGGGAGTAGTTGGGGGCGGTGAGGCCTCCGCCGCATCGCAGCCGGCCACGGGAGGAAGGGGCACGAGGCACGACCGGCGCTGGTTTGGGCTGCTGGAGCAAGAAGACCAGAGGTTGAAGAAGCACTACGGCCGTTGGATGGACATCGTATGGTAACTGGAGCTAGAATCCTGCATATTGACTAAGTTGACAAAGCCCTCCATCCCCGTCAACTTAGTAGGCCCACAAGTCAGCCTGCAACTATACTGGGTCCTAGCTAGTAGGGGGAGTATTCATTTTTTTGTGCGCAATATGGATGCACTTCCTTGCGTGCGAAGATATAGTTGTTGGTTCCAAGCTGTTAGTGGCGGTAACGTTTTTTTCGCGAAATACAGAGGCCCTTCCGGTGGGTCCCAGATGTTAGGTGGAGGAATCATTATTTTGCGTGTAATAAGGAGGCATTTCCTTGCGTGCGGCCGTGGACCCAGCTGTCAGCCTCTCCACGTACAATCCACTTCAGATGCATGTCGGTCGTTGACCACGTTGATCAGGCCGCGTCGAGAGCACTAGGGCGGTGGACGACGGTGAGGCCTATGAAGGGAACGACACGGAGGCAGGGAAGACTCGACAGTTGTTTCCCACGCGGAGGGGAGTACAACTGTACGAGGGTTTACTGGTTCGTCTGCCGTCGCCGGAGAATTACAATAGGTGTGGGTAAGTAGAGGGATGGCTAGGCCAGCGATGGGAGTACGATGGGGCGGTGAGGCCTGCGTGGCAGCATAGCCGGCCGTGGGGAGGAGGGAGCAGGCAGTCCTGCCGGTGCTTGTTTGAGCAGCTGGAGCAGGAAGAGCAGAGATTGAAGAAGCACGACAGCCGTTGGATGGACATCCAACAGTCACTGCTTGTGCGTCAGCCTTTTTCTAAGGAAAGCCTCAAATCTGTGGAAAACATCATACAACCCATCTGCCATTATTTCTAATAATTTACACCCCATTTGCTAATTCTTAAGGTTTTTTTGGAGCCCATATTCTTTTTGTTAGCATTACAGCCCATATTGTGGCCACGGTTTAAAAATTATAAGAAATTTTGCATATTTCGGTGCGGTCTGAACTATTTTTAATCCCGAAATTTCGAGTCACATTCGAACTGATTTTAAAAATAAATGTATATCAATATAAAATCCAACAAATTGTCCACGCATAAAAATCAATGCAATTTAAAATCTCGAAATGAAAAAAAGAAATTTGAAACTAATTGCTGGTTTGATGTGTTTTAAAAATGTAAAACCCATTTCTCATTACTGATAGGCCATTTTCTTGGCTAGCCGAATGAACCTATCCTTGTCTTGAAAGATTTGCAGCCCAACAGGCCTGACAAAGCGACTTACTTGGCAAATCACAAAAAAATTGGGTTGTGGCTGTGGACCCAGCTTTCAGCCTCTCCACGTACAGTAATCTTCTGATGGAAATCGGTCATTGACCATGTTTACCACGCCATGCCGAGAGCACCAAGGCGGTGGACGACGGCGAGGCCTAGGAAGGGGACGACGCAGAGCTGGGGAAGACGCGGTAGTGGATGCCCATGCGGAGAGGAGTACGAGGGTTCACTGGTTCGGCTGCGGTGTGAGGCTGCCGTCGTAGCAGAATAACAGGGGGTGTGGGTGAGTGGAGGGATGGCTTGGCCAGTGGTGGGAGTAGTATGGGGGCGGTGAGGCCTCCGTGGCAGCACAGCCGGCCATGGGAGGTAGGAGCAGGCGGCACGACCGGTGCTGCTTTGGACGACTGGAGCAAGAAGACCAGAGGTTGAAGAAGCACTAAGGCCATTGGATGGACATCGTACGGTCACTGGAGCTAGAATTGTTCATATTGACTAAGTTGACAAAGCCCTCCGTCCCCGTCAACTTAGTAAGCCCACAAACTATGGTGGGTCCCAGCTGGAAGGGGGGTATTCAATTTTCTGTGCGCAATAAGGAGGCACTTCCTTGCTTGCGAAGATATAGGTGGTGGGTCCGACCTGTCAGTGGAGGGAACGTTTTTTCATGAAATACAGAGGCCCTTCCGGTGGGTCCCAGATGTTAGGTGGAGGAATCATTATTTTGCGTGTAATAAGGAGGCATTTCCTTGTGTGCGGCCGAGGACCCAGCTGTCAGCCTCTCCACGTACAGTCCACTTCCGATGGATGTCGTTCGTTGGCCACGTTGACCACGCCGCGCCGAGAGCACCAGGGCGGTGGACGACGGCGAGGCCTACGAAGGGAATGCCACGGAGCCGGGGAAGGCACGACAGTGGCTGCCCACACGGTGGAGAGTACAAGGGTTGACTGGTTCGGCTGCCGTCACCGGAAAATAACAGGAGGTGTGGGTGAGTAGAGGGATAGACAGGCCAGGGATGCGAGTATATGATGGGGCCATGAGGCCTGCCCGGTAGCACAGCCGGCCACGGGAGGCGGGAGCAGGCGGTTCCGACGGCGCTGGTTTGGGCGGCTGGGGCAGGAAGATCAGAGACTGAAGAAGCACGATTGCCGTTAGATTGACATCTAACGGTCCGACACTGGTAGAGTCGATTGTTGACTAAGTTTCTTTTTTGATAAACCTTGTGTACGCATGAACTTAGTAGGCCCACAAGTCAGCCTCCAAATCTGTGGCAGACAACATAGAGCCCATTTGCCATTTTTTTAATAATTTGCAGCCCATTTGCAAATTCTTAAGTAATTTATTACAGTCCATTTTTTGCCCAGGACCACGGTCAAAAAGTTCAACCTTATTTTGCATATTTCGGTGGAGTCCGAACTTTTGTAATCCCGAAATGATAAACATTTTTAAGAACTTATTGATTTGCCAAAAAAATCGTTTTGTTTTTGTAACCAAATTAGACGTGGGACAATTGAGTTGGTTTAAGGGAAAACCAGTGGTAAAAAAAAATCAGCGCTGGGAGGGAAAACAACAACAAAAATAAGGATGTAAATATGAAAAGGGAATTTTATGTATTTTCAATATAATGATACGTGTATATGAACTAGTAAAACTATAGGTAGAGATTAGAAAACGGATGTAGGACATGCGTTTCAGGAGGAAAATAGAACTGGGTTGTGTGTTTGATTCAGTAAAAAAAGTGCCTGCGGATGTTGTAAGACAAAATATAACTAACGCTGGCGGGCCAGAGGCCAGTAGATACCTGCTGGATCTTTGTGCACCGTTGTCGTCATGGGCCGGGCCTGTTAAAAACAAAACCAAGCCTAGGCAGTCTACAACCCAGTTGAAACTTGCTCGACCTAAAAAAATAATATACGTGCTCAATAAACGAGAGAATTATGCAAGTACAGGCTGATAACTGGGATGCAGCATGGATATTGTTTTTTCATCGTGATAATAAGATCATGCACTTGTTCCAGAAAATTTGGAGAACTGGGAATTCAAACAGCAGGTGCTTATTTTACCCATCAAATAAAAATCAGGTGCCTGAAAATTCGTTTCAAAACAAATGATTCAACTTTATATCGTTAACAACAATACCAACTTGCGGACGACAAGGTAGTACAAGTACCAATACCAAACTAACTTATAATCTTTTTACTCCTGGCCCTAGTGTTCGTCTGGTAGAAAATCTTGCAGAGGACCAGCTCCCGCTCCTTCTCTGTCAGGACCCCGATTCCAAGTCACATCGATCTAGCCGGTAACACCTCATATCACTTTGCGGCCTCACGCACGGTATTCCCATGGGTGTCGCCTTACCACGGCCCAGGACCGTTTGCGCCTTTTGGCTCACGTATATGATAGTGTCGCTAGCATCCATATGACAGAGAACCCGGGCCAACATGGCTAGTCGTGAACCCAAAGCAGCACTAACCTATGGGGACAATCATACATGAATCACATCGAGCATGTCGGTCAGCAGCATGTGAATCCGGGCTGTAGCACTGGGCTAACAGGACTCCGGGAACCCAGGCTGTAGCAGGCTAGGCAGGACTCTGGATGTCACCGCGTGACATTTCCCCGAAGGGACAGACACAGGAACAAAGTGAAACACATGCCGGCCAGTCAAGTGTCCTGAGCAGTAGTGCTGGGCTAGCAAGACTCCGGTGAACCGGGCTGTAGCAGACTACTATGGCTCATGGAAGCACTAGACTACATTTCCCCATAAGAGAGGCTGCCAAGGATAAACAACTAGATTGTCGGATCCCACACATCCAAGCATTTCAATCATACACACAATATGCTCGATATGTGTAAATACAACATGGCATCACAACATAACTCTACAACTCAAGTATTTATTCATTAGGCTCCGAGGAGCGAGATATTACAAACATGGGTCTCATGACCCAACAATCATAGCATACAAATCAAACACATGCGGAAGCTTAACATATCTAAGTACAGACATCTACAAATGGAAAAGGCTAAGAAGCCTGACTATCTACCAGATCCTGCCGAGGGCACAAGATCGTAGCTGAGGTATCAAGTTAAACGTCAAAGTCCACACGGAACTACTAGCGAGACTGACATCTCTCTGCAAAACATAAAATAGGCAAACGTGAGTACAATTGTACTCAGCAAGACTTACATCAGAACTAACTACATATGCATCGGTATCAACAAGGGGGTGGTGGTGGTGGTGGATTTTAACTCCAGCAAGCCAACTTTGCTCAGTGGCTAACCTGAATTACGACTGCAAGCAACTCTTTTGAGGTGGCGCACACGAGTCCACATATTCACCATTCTATACACCACTATGGATCCGCTCCCATCTCCCTACAAGAACGCCATCCATAGCACTCACGCTTATCTTGCGAGTTTTAGAGTATCCACTTTCACTTGTCTATGAACTGTTATAGGCAACCCAGAAGTCCTTTACCGTGGACACGGCTATTCGAATAGATCATTTATAACCCTGCAGGGGTGTACTTCTTCACACACGCTCTCGCCACTTACCACCATGTACACGTCGTGTATCTCGGCAACCTTCAAGCGAAAGCCTGGCGAGGGAGTCGGCCACGACCTAACTAACCACACAAGTCTCTAGTCCAGGTTTATCGCCTATTCGGTTCCATTCGCGAGGAGATCCGGCCGGAGTTTCGCTCACAGCCCCAAACGATGTGTGCAGGGTTCCCGAGACACCAAACGGGCACCCGGTACACCGTGCCACGGTGTATCTACCACATCATAGCCCACCCCTAGGGTCAGCACTCTGAACGGCTGCCAACACATATCCTACAAACACCAGAAACTAGTTGCAACTCCTGGACAAAGGACAAGGGCAGTTAATAAGTCGAGAGGGTCCATTGGTTTCAGGCCCAATGCGTGGTAGTAGCTGTTCATGGATCACAAACACAGAACTCAGTTCCTAAGGACGGTTTCAATGAGACAACCCACCATGTACTCCTACATGGCCTCTCACCGCTACCTTTACCAAATCGTGTTCACACACTTAGCTCACACACAGTAGGACATGTTCATCATTGTTCCAATTCATCCCCGATGAATCAGACCTGACTCAACTCTAAGCAGTAGCAGGCATGACAAATAAGCATGAATGAGTAGGCACGTCAGGGCTCAAACAACTCCTACTCATGCTAGTGGGTTTCATCTATTTACTGTGGCAATGACAGGTCATGCAAAGGATAAAGGGGTTCAGCTACCGCAGCAAGTAACATATGAGTCGTTGTTGTCCTAATGCAGTAAAAGAGAGCAGGAGCGAGAGAGTGGGATTGTATCGGAATGAACAAGGGGGTTTTGCTTGCCTGGCACTTCTGAAGATATCATTGGGTCTTCATCAATGTCAACGATCACAGCATCGGTACAACGTCTACCGAGAGGGGACAACCACCGGCAATAGAGAAGGAACACAATCAATGCAATGCACAACATGATGCATGATAATGACATGGCAATATGTTGTTGATTGAGCTAATGCAACTAGCAACACAATTAAATGAAGTTGGTTTGAATACAAGATTCAAATTCAAACTCCATATATGATTAGTTAAATGCCATTTATTTATTTTGTCCAAAACAGAGGACAAACAATGTTCAAACATGCATGAAAATGCCATAAACAGATTCCTTGAATTTTTTCAGAGAATTTTTCATATATAAATAATTTCATTCTGGGTTATAGATTATTTTCTATGATTTTTAGAAGTTTTAGGCATTTTCTAAAAATAAATAAATCATTTAGATTTATTTAAAATCCAGAAAAGGTTTTACTGCGTCAGCATGATGTAAGAGTGACGTCATCAGGTCAACCGTGGCTGGCCAGGTCCAACCTGACTAGTGGGACCCACTGGTGAGTGACTCAGTCCACTAACCGAGTTAGTTAGTGTTAAACTAATGCTAATCCTAGTTTAGTTAATGGCCTGGGGCCCACACGTCAGTGAGAGAGAGAGAGGTCAAACCTCTAGTCAGACGGGGTCAGACCTGCCGGTGTTGAGTCGCCGGCAAGGCCGAGACGGCGGAGAGCGTCAGAAACGCTGCTCCGGCCACGGTTCGATGCGCGGGTGGGTGCTACGGGTAGCTGGTGGTGTGGGCATCCAACGGTGGCGTTGGCTGGAGCTGAGGTGGGCGTAGCTGACGGCGGCGAGCTCTTTTGCGGCTGCTGGAGTTCGGCCATGCGCGGGCGAGGTGTTGTAGCTCGAGGCGAGCGAACGGAGGTGCTAGGCAGCAGGAGCACGCCGGAGCAACTAGTAGGAGCGGTGGGGCTCGGGGGCACGGAGCTCACCGGCCATGGCTAACGGTGGCTTCAGGTGCTCGCGCAGCAGCGGCTACGGGGCGTGCGCGAAGAAAAAGGCGGAGGGGAGAGGTTCAGTGGCTCACGGCGAGTCGTCCGGTGCAGACGGCGGGGCTGAGGATGTGTCGGAGTGAGCGGGGCGGCGAGGCGGATCTCCGGCGACCCGAGGAGGATGAAGGGGTCGGGGACGGTGCTTCGAAGCATCCGGCGCGTGGCTCGACGGAGAGGACTAGGGCGATGAGGCGGATCGTCTTGGCGTGTCGGTGAGGCGTGGGGTGGCCGGTGGCCGTGGTAGAGCACGGCGACGCCCTCTGGTGCGCTCGG
>NC_041384.1:470517414-470525305 GCF_002162155.2 Triticum dicoccoides
GGGGTGGCGACGCATGGAAGCATCCAGGGCATCGGGGACGCAGGCAGCCAGGCAGGAGGTGGCTCGGGCGTGTGTGCGCGCGCAGCGAGCACACACTCTGCCTATTGGCCTAGGGAGGAAGACGACAGGGGAGGTGGAGGTGTGCTGGGCCGGCACAAGGCCAGGCCAGGTGGGCTGCACAGTGCTGGGCCTCGGGGCTGTGGGTAAGCGCCAGGTAAAACCTTTCTCTCTCCTTTTTGTTTTCTATTTTAGTTACTGTTTTCTATTTGTTTCAATTTGTTTTGATTTAGTTCAAGCACTAAATCATTTTTGTTTCTTCTGATAATTTTTGCAGGGACTGAAAGGAATATTCTAAAGCCCCTCACAAAATAACATAATTATTGAAGCATTAAATATATTTATAACATATATTTGCTCCAACTCAAATACAATATGAATTAATTCAAAAATCCATAAATGGCCAAGAAATATGCTCATCATTTTTGGCAGGGGTTTTCACCTTTATCATAAATCATGAACATTTTCAAAGGGCATTTTGGGGTCTTTGAAAAGATTTAAGTTTGAACCTGGTTGAATTTCATTTGCTGCTAGGGTTTATTATCCCCTATTTAAAGTTTAACTAAAATTTTAGACATGATGCAACACCAGATGCTAGCACTAAGCATTGCCCGAACTAGGGATGTGACAACTCACCCCCACTAAACAAGAATCTCGTCCCGAGATTCAAGCATAGGGTAAGATGAAGGGGGACGCAAACTTAACCCAATCTTCACGATCCAAGTTGCACTTCATAAGAACGTTGGTTCGATCACCATCTTTGTCTTGATGTCTTGCTCTGAGAACTCCAACCAACATGACAACGAGAGGGAAGGGAAAACTCTAGAAGGATCGATCTTCTTGAAGATCAAACAACTCAGGATCAACTCATGGAGTGAGACATAGGAACATCTCTCCAATTGAGATAGAAAGTTCACACCAGGGTGATGGAAATCAGACGACGAGGATTCAAGTTGGTAGGTAGTAATTCCACACTTGAGTAAGGTGGTGCAAGGTTTCAAAGTTGCAAGGAGATAATTGTCATGAACCCATAACAGGGCACCTCGGAGAAGGTGACTCGTTGAACTATTCCCTTAAGTGGCAAAAAGAATTACTTTTGATCCATAAATCATTGAAACTCTTCATACCAGCTTAAGGAAATTTACAATTGATCGTTTGAGATAGCTCGAAGAGATGGCATACTCGGACTAGGATGGATGATGTGGACTACCTTGTTGAAGACAACGCAAGGGATGATTTTGCTTACGCGTGCTCTCAAGAACTTGAGCATTTCCATATTCATCAAGGTTCTACCAACATCCGTGGCAAGGATCCTGGCAACACGACATACTACCATGATGACTAGTGATGGATGATGCGGATACAAAGGAAGATAACACCTTCTCAGATCTTCCCTTAGCGAGGCTAAGGGAACAGAATCTGGACGATCGACCGAGAGACATTTAGCACTCCGCTTCTAATGTTCTCCTTGATGTGCTAGCATAATCCATTCATAGATATGGTTTGATATCTAGAACATCAAGTAAAAGGTCGGACTTCGGAAGCTCAAGAATCCATAAGGAATAACTATGGAGGCAGATCCTGCGAGATCCTTATGGGGAGGTGACCAACTTCTTCAACCAGGATACTACAATAATAGGCCTTCCAACTAGGTGTGTTGGCCACGACATCCACGTTACCGGTTACAGAGAGACCAACAATATAGTTCTTGGAGTACATTCCAACCATCATATCTGCCTGAGATTCAGATCTGGTTGGTGTTAGGATATTCCAGACCCATCCAGTCTAGAAGGAAAATGAGAGTTTGCAACACAATTTGACGAGATGACGTTGCAAGATTCTCAGGGAATGAACTGCGATAGCAAGCTCCAAAACATGAGCTGGTTCTGCTACAAACCTGTGAACACGCTATCCAAGACGAGCATGACCACGTAGTAGTCTTATAGTAAAACACTATCGAGTTCAGGTGGGGGACCATCATCAAGGATTTCGAAGTCTTTACGCAAGTCCATGGATTAGATCCCAAGCGTAGACTTCTTTTCCTTGAACAAGTCAATCAATGGCTTGGTGTGCTAGGGAATACATATGGAGTGGAGGTAATTAATCTACCAAACCATAGAATACATTCACACATGCATAACTGACTTGGGATGGTACCCGAGGAAACAAAAACAATCTTTCTCGAACTCATGGCGGCAACTTGCACCAGGTGCACATGAATTCGAGGAAGTCACTTCTTCCATCCAAGCATAAGCTTCATGAACGGAGCACGAAGGCATTGCTTATAAATTTTCCAACACTAGGTTGATGTTCAACATGAATCATGGGGGAGATAAAATGCTGCTGATGGGCTCAACAACAACTCATCGGAATTTCCATATCACTGGACTTCCACCATCATGTGAACACGATGATAGTATTGGTCAGACCAAAAGATGTAATGGTGTATGCTCGAGGGATCAACCATGGTAAGACAACATTACGGACATTGTTGGTTCTGATTTGACTTGACGATAGCCCATACTCAAGTCAAAGTTTTGACAAGGCAATAGATCTAACAACCGGTCACGAGGAACAATTGATGAATATATCATCTTTCTTCAACACACACACACACACACACAAAGATAACCCTTCAGAAAGAACCAAATTCGGCAAAGCTTTTATCTTCCAACTCTCCAAGTTGTTGTTTAGCTTAACCAACTAGCTCAGGGGTATCCAACATAGATTCTTGGAGAAGGGGTGGTTTACTAGAAACCAACTTGATCACGAACTCAACATAACAGTCAGGGGACAACCTGGTAATGCTTACGAGAAGATCTTCGGAAAATCACGAACCACTGATATGTTACTAAGCTCGAGAACAATCTTGCTCTTTAGAGCAAGACGACATGATCAAATAAGCAAGGGATTGAATAATCCTAACTCATTGATCGAAGAGTGCACCGGAAAAAAAACTAGGTAGCTCGATCAATCTCAGAATGATGGTTCAATAACCAACACGCTAAGAATGAGAATATTGTCCATTTACTACCAAGCAACTAGTTGCTAGGAGTATTGATTTCACACATCACGGTTCACTTGTCGGTATTCCAGTTGTAACAACATGGATCCAAGGAGCGAATGATGATGGCGAAAAGTATCACTGCATCAAGAGTTCATAAGAGGTGGTGCAATTCTCATGACAATTCTGACATAAGGAGGCAACACTCCAAGGTAGAATAGAACAACAGCTGGATTGGCACTTTGATCTGCGGAATACAACTGTTTTGACCCAATCCTAGATATGGATGAGGTACTAGAGTTTGTTTCTCCTAGTCATTCCAGAATAGAATGGCTTGACGGATCACATGAATAACAGGCATCGATAACACCAATGCACAACTACTCTTGACCAAAAATTTATGGACTAGGGTCAGAATACAACTAAAGAGGGACAACTCAAAGGAACATATAATTTTCTGAGTTGTGGATGCATAGATCAGTATGTCGAGCAAAGCTCAACATTCCTTCCGGACAACCCATGCAGAAAGGTAGGACTAGCAGATTCAGAATGAAGAATGGAGAACTCATCAAGAGCACTCTGGTTGTAATCTTTTAGTTCAAAGAGCTTCTGCCATAGGCGGTTCGTAGTATTGGGAAGAAGGATATACCATGGACCTCGAGGACTAACGCAAAGGTTACTAATATCCTAAAGGAACTAGCAACACTATCAACATGAGGTAAGTAGGGTGAATCTCGGGTTCAAGAACCCATGGATAGAATACCTACTACTACATGGCATCACGGGATGCTTTCGAGAATGGTGGCCAGAATCATCACACCGGAACACAAAACATGGCTAGATTACTAGGTGACTCCCTAAAACACCTAGGGTCATAATAATAGCTCCAACATATATGTCGAGGCAACAGAATACCTCAACTCACCGATTAGTGTGATTAATCTGGCCCAAATGGACATCAGGAACAGGAGGAAGGGGTTTGCAAATGCATCAGACTACTTAGAAACCTGGGATGACTCGGACAGCATAACGGCTGTAATTGCTCAAAAAGATTTGAGACATCCTGCAAAATGGTGGCATAACCACTCAACATCACAATATCAAAGTTCTGAGATGAACTGCCAACACACAGAAGTAGTAGGAACCGAACTCGGGCTTAAACTCAACAATCCTAGTCAACTACAGTTTAGTAACACGTCATCCTGATAGATAGAAGAGAAGCCTAGTTCTTAACCCCGTAGAAAAGATAAGATGACTCAGATCAGAAGGTCATGAGGATAAGGAGTAAAAAGAGCCTTACGTTCCCTTCCACAATCAATTCCCCTACATAACTAAAGCATTTCTAGACACAACTTCGACCGGTTTGGCTTGGTAATCCTACAGGCAGTCAGACTCTGATACCAAAGCTGTCAGGACCCCGATTCCAAGTCACATCGATCTAGCCGGTAACACCTCATATCACTTTGCGGCCTCACGCACGGTATTCCCATGGGCGTCGCCTTACCATGGCCGGGACCGTTTGCGCCTTTTGGCTCACGTATATGATAGTGTCGCTAGCATCTATATGACAGAGAACCCGGGCCGACATGGCTAGTCGTGAACCCAAAGCGGCACAAACCTATGGGGACAGGCATACATGAATCACATCGAGCATGTCGGTCAGCAGCGTGTGAATCTGGGCTGTAGCACTGGGCTAATAGGACTCTGGGAACCCGGGCTGTAGCAGGCTAGGCAGGACTCCGGATGTCACCGCGTGACATTTCCCCGAAGGGACAGACACAGGAACGAAGTGAAACACATACCGGCCAGTCAAGTGTCCTGAGCAGCAGTGCTGGGCTAGCAGGACTCCGGTGAACCGGGCTGTAGCGGACTACTATGGCTCATGGAAGCACTAGACTACATTTCCCCATAAGAGAGGCTGCCAAGGATAAACAACTAGATTGTTGGATCCCACACATACAAGCATTTCAATCATACACAATATGCTCGATATGTGTAAATACAACATGGCATCACAACATAACTCTACATCTCAAGTATTTATTCATTAGGCTCCGAGGAGCGAGATATTACAAACATGGGTCTCATGACCCAACAATCATAGCATACAAATCAAACACATGCGGAAGCTTAACATGTCTGAGTACAGACATCTACAAATGGAAAAGGCTAAGAAGCCTGACTATCTACCAGATCCTGCCGAGGGCACAAGATCATAGCTGAGGTATCAAGTTAAACGTCAAAGTCCACACGGAACTACTAGCAAGACTGACGTCTCTCTGCAAAACATAAAATAGGCAAACGTGAGTACAATTGTACTCAGCAAGACTTACATCAGAACTAACTAAATATGCATCAGTATCAACAAGGGGTGGTGGTGGATTTTAACTGCAGCAAGCCAGCTTTGACTCAGTAGCTAACCTGAACTACGACTGCAAGCAACTCTTTTGAGGTGGCGCACACGAGTCCACATATTCACCATTCAATACACCACTATGGATCCGCTCCTGTCTCCATACGAGAATGCCATCCATAGCACTCACGCTTATCTTGCGAGTTTTAGAGTATCCACTTTCACTTGTCTATGAACTGTTATAGGCAACCCAGAAGTCCTTTAACGCGAACACGGCTATTCGAATAGATCATTTATAACCCTGCAGGGGTGTACTTCTTCACACACGCTCTCGCCACTTACCACCATGTACACGTCGTGTATCTCGGCAACCTTCAAGCAGAAGCCTGGCGAGGGAGTCTGCCACGACCTAACTAACCACACAAGTCTCTAGTCCAAGTTTATCGCCTATTCGGGTTCCATTCGCGAGGAGATCCGGCCGGAGTTTCGCTCACAGCCCCAAATGATGTGTGTAGGTTTCCCGAGACACCAAACGGGCACCCGGTACACCGTGCCACGGTGTATCTACCACATCATAGCCCACCCCTAGGGTCAGCGCTCCGCACGACCTCCAACACATATCCTACAAACACCAGAAACTAGTTGCAACTCCTGGACAAAGGACAAGGGCAGTTAATAACTCGAGAGGGTCCATTGGTTTCGGGCCCAATGCGTGGTAGTAGCTGTTCATGGATCACAAACACAGAACTCAGTTCCTAAGGACGATTTCAATGAGACAACCCACCATGTACTCCTACATGGCGTCTCACCGCTACCTTTACCAAATCGTGTTCACACACTTAGCTCACACACAGTAGGACATGTTCATCACTGTTCCAATTCATCCCCGATGAATCAGACCTGACTCAACTCTAAGCAGTAGCAGGCATGACAAATAAGCATGAATGAGTAGGCACGTCAGGGCTCAAACAACTCCTACTCATGCTAGTGGGTTTGATCTATTTACTGTGGCAATGACAGGTCATGCAAAGGATAAAGGGGTTCAGCTACCACATCAAGTAACAGATGAGTCGTTGTTGTCCTAATGCAGTAAAAGAGAGCAGGAGCAAGAGAGTGGGATTGTATCGGAATGAACAAGGGGGTTTTTCTTGCCTGGCACTTCTGAAGATATCATTGGGTCTTCATCAGTGTCAACGATCACAGCGTCGGTACAACATCTACCAAGAGGGGACAACCACCGGCAATAGAGAAGGAACACAATCAATGCAATGCACAACATGATGCATGATAATGACATGGCAATATGTTGTTGATTGAGCTAATGCAACTAGTAACACAATTAAATGAAGTTGGTTTGAATACAAGATTCAAATTCAAACTCCATATATGATTAGTTAAATGCCATTTATTTGTTTTGTCCAAAACAGAGGACAAACATTGTTCAAACATGCATGAAAATGCCAGAAACAGATTCCTTGATTTTTTCTGATAATTTTTCATATATAAATTATTCCATTCTGAGTTATAGATTATTTTCTATGATTTTTAGAAGTTTTAGGCATTTTCTGAAAATAAATAAATCATTTAGATTTATTTAAAATCTAAAAAAGGTTTTACTGCGTCAACATGATGTAAGAGTGATGTCATCAGGTCAACTGTGGCTGGCCAGGTCAAACCTGACTAGTGGGACCCACTGGTTAGTGACTTAGTCCACTAACTGAGTTAGTTAGTGTTAAACTAATGCTAATCCTAGTTTAGTTAATGGCCTAGGGCCCACACATCAGTGAGAGAGAGAGAGAAGTCAAACCTCTAGTCAGACGGGGTCAGACCTGCCGACATTGAGTCGCCGGCGAGGCCGAGACGGCGGAGAGCGTCGAACGCTGCTCCGGCCACGGTTCGATGCGCGGGTGGGTGCTACGGGTAGCTGGCGGTGTGGCGCATCTAACGGTGGCATTGGTTGGAGCTGAGGTGGACGGAGCTGATGACGACAAGCTCTTTTGCGGCCGCCGGAGTTCGGCCATGCGCGGGCGAGGTGCTGCAGCTCGAGGCGAGCGAACGGAGGTGCTAGGCAGCACCTAAAGGGCAATAGGAGCACGCCATAGCAACTAGTAGGAGCGGAGGGGCTCGGGGGCACGGAGCTCACCGGCCATGGCGGACGGCGGCTTCAGGTGCTCGCGCAGCAGCGCCTACAGGGCGTGCGCGAAGAAAAAGGCGGAGGGGAGAGGTTCAGTGGCTCACGGCGAGTCGTTCGGTGCAGACGGCGGGGCCGGGGAGGTGTCGGAGCGAGCGGGGCGACGAGGCGGATCTACGGCGACCCGAGGAGGATGAAGGGGTCGGGGACGGTGCTTCGAAGCATCTGGCGCCGCGTGGCTCGGCGGAGAGGACTAGGGCGACGAGGCGGATCTTCTTGGCGTGTCGGTGAGGCGTGGGGTGGCCGGTGGCCGTGGTAGAGCACGGCGGCGCCCTCTGGTGCGCTC
>NC_041384.1:470525763-470550305 GCF_002162155.2 Triticum dicoccoides
CATGGAGGCGTCCAGGGCGTCGGGGATGCAGGCAACCAGGAAGGAGGTGGCTCGGGCGCGTGTGCGCGCGCGGTGAGCACACGCTCTACCTACTGGCCTAGGGAAGAAGAGACAGGGGAGGTGGAGGTGGGTTGGGCCGGCACAGGGCCAGGCCAGGTGGGCTGCACAGTGCTGGGCCTCGGGGCTGTGGGTAAGCACCAGGTAAAACCTTTCTCTCTCCTTTCTGTTTTCTATTTTAGTTACTATTTTCTATTTTTTTCAATTTGTTTTGATTTAGTTCAAGCACTAAATCATTTTTGTTTCTTCTGATAATTTTTGCAGGGACTGAAAGGAATATTCTAAAGCCCCTCACAAAATAACAGAATTATTGAAGCATTAAATATATTTATAACATATATTTGCTCCAACTCAAATACAATATGAATTAATTCAAAAATCCATAAATGGCCAAGAAATATGCTCATCATTTTTGGCAGGGGTTTTCACCTTTATCATAAATCATGAACATTTTCAAAGGGCATTTTGGGGTCTTTGAAAAGATTTAAGTTTGAACCTGGTTGAATTTCATTTGCTGCTAGGGTTTATTATCCCCTATTTCAAGTTTAACTGAAATTTTAGACATGATGCAACACCAGATGCTAGCACTAAGCATTGCCAGAACTAGGGATGTGACATTCTCTTGCTCGAGGTCCCCGAGGTGGTACTGGTGCATCACCCAGTTGGTCCTCTGCTGGTCGAAGTTCTTGTTGGTGTGCAGCACCAGCACCTTTTTGTTGCCCGTCTGCCGGCCGTTGACCATCACTGGCAAGGTATTTCTGGTGTTGTGCCACATCGCGTGCATGCCGCACTCCGACTGTATCTTGAGACGCGTCCACGTGCCCCTTTTGAACGCCCTGGAATTGCACGGGAAGAAATGCTTGCTTAGGCCACTCAGTGTGATACCTGCAGTATTGTCGAATACAGGTTTTAGTGTACGTAGTTGGCATTTTCATAACATCTTTGGCATGTTGCAGTCACTTGTTTGACTTTTAATTAACTGTCAAATTGTAATTGCTTCAGCAGGTCTGCGTCTAAAAAGAAAATAGAGATATAAACAAAGGAATATGTTTGTGCAAGTAGACGGCCGATCGGTGTCTTACCTGGAAGTTTCTCAGGATGGGTGTAGCATATGCCGTGCTCGCTGTCGATGGTTGGTATGAACAAATCGATGAGAGGGTGAGATCTCGCGCTGTCAGCACTCACTTTGGCCTCAAGGTGCTCGATCAGCTCCTGATCCATGGGATCAAACTTGACGCCCGCCGGCAGCACCGGCCAATCCTTCTTCGACTTGCATGGGTTAATTCTAGTTATATGGTACCCAATTTATGATCAATCGACTGTTTTAAGTGAATGATGAAAGATTTCGACAGATAAGTGGTACTCCAAATCTGAAGTCCAGAATACTCGAACATGCCGCCGGGATTCTTGTGTCACCTCATGCGCAGCGTGTTGTCACGTCAATTCAATGTGTGGACATGATGAATAATTTGACCGACGTATACTAGTACTGCTACTGTACTACTTACTAGTCGTATTTAGTGTCACATTTTAACCATAGGTTTAACTAACAAGTACGCACTTGAAGCCTAAGTGATATATATATATACTGCACATCATCTCCTCATCATTATCAGTACATCCTGCGCAGGTGAGTTAGGATGCACTTGATCCCAGAAAGGTATCTATCCTTCAAACCAGAGGAGTGCTTCAAACTAACAACAGTACATAATATGCAACAAAAGAGGGTCGTGCTACAGTAGCAGAATACATGGCTTAGCTACATATCAGTACGAATCAAGTTGTGCATATTTGCTGTTGGCATGAACCACATCATCGCATGTCGGGTTTATAAAAGCCATCCATCGCATGGAAGCTTGATGCCTTTCACACACTGAAGATTATCTAGCAACAAGCTGTGTCGACGAATCTTTGGATATGGTGATTCATGAAACCCATGGTATGATGTGTAAACACAGTCCCCCCTAGTGAATGGAAGTTGCATAGCACGGTAATCATAGCCGGTGATATGATCCATGAAATGGTTTGATGAAATGGTTTGGTCATTTTGGTACGTGCAAATGAGCATCAAATGACCACCGTTAGCTGAACGAGTGATAAACCACCACCCATCGGCTGGTATGATTCCAGGTCCTAGAATCATGAAGGCCAGCGCATTTGCGTCTGCTGCAACAATTCAAACTGGAGACCAAAAGGACAAAAATAAGCAATCATGTTTAGAGTATGTGTGGAATTAAGATTATTATAATAGTGACACATATCATAGACAGAGAATTGCAATGTCGTGGTCATAATCATACCCCAAGTTAAAAAAATAAGCCAATGGCTTTCATATTCTAGCAATATATCATGGTTCAAACATCATGTAACAATGAGAGGAAAATAGATATGACAGGGCCTACTCATATTCTACCATAGCACTTACTACAGTTATCATATCAACTCTATTTTATAACATGCGTTGTTATAAAAATCCTGGAAATGAGAGTAACATATAGCAATCATGAGGTTATACTCATAATATCTATTCTAGAATCATTAGATACCAATTGTTCTCATATCAATTCTAACAATAACATGTGTGGTCATAAAAATCTAGGAAATGAGAGGAACATGTAGCAATGATGTGGTTATAGACATACTATACATTCTAAATTTGTAACAATGAATAGGCAGTCGTATTCTTAAGGTAAAAATGAGATGAGATAGAACAACAACACGACGATAGATTCCACCAGTATAGGCAGCCAATCTGTGCGTCGACCGCATAAACGATGCCATCATGCACTATAGCATCAGAGAAAAGTGTTGGGTAAAGAGGATCGACGATGAGCCATAACCATGTATGGCGACCGGATTCCAGATAGACTAATCCCATGTTGAACACAACAGCGAGCTTGTAATCCATGTACTCTTCTGATGGTGTGGGCACTTCGCAGATTACAACCTTCAGCAAACAGAGGTCGAGCCAAAAGCTCCACGCGTCACGTGCGTAGTAGGCAGGAGTGTCCGGCGGGCCGCGAGGCTCGATGGCGGCGGTATCCAAAGATGGAAGGGTGATCTCTCGCTGGGTGTAGATATCCATGATATGCCACGGACTACTGGATTGGTGGATGAGGACGATCCAGTTGGCCTTCATGCCCGCCCAGTAGTGGCCACGAATGAAGGACAAGTGGATGGGTACTGGTAGCATGTCGAGGGGCACCACGACAACCTCTGTAGGATCGTCAAGTCGGTGTTTGGGCCACCTGCGAGGATCGGGCATCAGCAAGCAAGGTGTCTTGAAAAGAGGCGGCCGGTTGTAGACGAGTAGACGGTACAAAGACACCGAGCATGCGGCCGGACGGACGGTGCTGAGTAGGTCTATACGATTACAGATCTGCTCCAAGAGAACATCGGGGAGGGAATTCCAATCGCGGCTCTGCGTGTTAGTCGGTTCTGCCATTGGGGTTTTTGGTGCATGCGAGCCAGCGGGGAACTGGATTCGGGCGGGCGAGCGAAGAAGCTTCTCCTCGTGTGGCCAAGCAGTGAGTGGGGGGATATGGTACGCGAGCTACCAAGGAAGATAGCACAGCGGGCGAGCAGAGAGCAGGGGGAAATGGTGTGCGACCGACGATGGGGAAGAGAGGATGAGGAAGAAGAGAGGAAGACGGGGAAGAAAGTGCATTAAATCTCAATTCTACTACTACTACCAGGATATACCGTCCTTCAGAGTGTAAATAGTTACACCGATGACATATGTGTCTACCACAAGAGGGCCCATATGTCAGTTAATGGAGGACAGAAGCATTCTCTACTGGAAAACATGATGGTAGTAATGGGTAAGGCTGATTTAGTAACACCAACACGCTGGTTCAGCTTATTAATTAAGTGTCCCATCTGCTGCAGCGTGTATTGTCACTTCACTGCGAAGACTAGTTGAATAGTTCTCTCTGACCGAGATGGGGAATATAATGGATCGCGAAGACTTCCTTTCTACATTATCCCTATGCCTCTATGCTCACTTCACTCATCTTGCTTCGTAGTCACTTGTTGAAATCTCTAGAAAGACAAATACTCCGTATTTGGGAACAGAGGGAGGATTTTACTCCGTATTTGGGAACAGAGGGAGGATTTTACTCCGTATTTGGGAACAGAGGGAGTATCACCATATGGAGGGAACAGAGGAAGCTTAAAATATGAACATGTCAATGGGAGGGAGCAAGCCACATCCATGCATGCAACATTCAACACTCACGCATACACATGGATGCACGCAACACTCACACACCCACGTTTCATATTAAGCCATATTAACCGGAAAGGACGCGGTATGGACTAGTACTAGTACTGCTTTGATGTGTCCCGTCAACTCGCCGAACGAGGAGAAGCTTGCTCACTACGCCTCTCCCTCGCCCACGCGCGTGGTGGTTCGCAGGACGAGGAGAGGGTTTTGACTACAACGCCCTCTCCCTCTCCCTCGCCCTCGCCCTCGCAGTGGACGTGCATCAGTTCAATCGATGTCAGATTGCCAGAAGCATAATGTGTACTGTAGTATCATCATTGTTGGACCTTCCAAAGAGGCAAAGAGCCAAGTGCAAGGTTCACACGAGTACGAACTATTGAACCTCCCGAAGAGGAAAAGAGCCAAGTGCAAGGTTTTATAGGAGCTTTCGTCCTAGTAGGTGTGTACTACAACTATAGCGAACGATGCTACTGTATGATGCCGCCATGTCACGTATATCCAAAGTTGTGCCACCTTTTTTTTCTCAAAGAGCATGTTGGAGCCCGTGTAACAACCACACAAGTTGCACGTATACATAACACATTTACTAGTAATAAAGTCTAAAGGACAAATGCCAGTATGCCACACAAGTTCATCTCCAATTCATGTGATAAATTTGTGCACGACTAGTCTACATATATTCGCAGCGCTACCATTCACAATTTACCGTACTCCACTTACACATTATAGATGGGCTACATGTCCTCCAGGTTCCAGTCCCAGGTGTTCTTCATGGATGGCACGATCCATAGCGGTGGGCAACGGGAATCATTGTCGCAACTTTCTAGTCCGGTTCCACACAATGGAGACTCATCCAAGCTGAAGCGGCATAAATCAGGGATAGCGTGTCCCAGCATGTCATTCATCCGGCGGTGCGCACTGAAGACACAACCATGCTTCATGAACGGCATGCCTTCCGTGTCCTGCACGGATGGTGGCATCCGCTTCACAATGGGGTAGCTATCCCCTATGAAAAGCGAGTACTATCCAAGAGTATTCCTCGGCACCCACGTAGCATCATGGGGGTCGAACTCGGCGCCGTTCATCTGGTACACGCGGCATCTCAGATCCGGACACATGGTGATGTACATAGTCTAGGTCCATGCATAATAATGTTGTGCTCAAATATGGCGGTCAGTAATACTGTGCAGCAAATAGTACTACTCCGGTATAGAGGAAGTAAAATAACCGTCTTATTATATATAGCCACTCTTGGCTACATGGATGAGATAGTAAGACATGGAAAAACAAAAATGGTGGCAGCTAGTGGGTAAAAAGTACTCCAAGGTAAAAAGTACTCCTACTAGTATGTAAGTAGAGTACTAGTACAACAATGAAAGAGAAGGCGAGAGGGTTAAAAAAATGGAATACTTGGGTAGATGGTGACGGTCCGATCGTGGTAGATTGTGTGACCACATTGCACATCAGTGGTACCATGGGTAATGACTGCTAAGATAGTTGATCCCAATATGCCAAAGTCAGCAACAAGGTTCCAGGTTCGACCGAATTGCGGATGCAAATGCACATCCAGGATCAGTGATCTTATTTTGATCGCGGGATGACTGGTCCCTGTAAAATAATGGAGTATCGTTAGGGATGCAAATGATGGTTTGTGCATTCCGTTTGTAATCTCCCATACCATAGGATGGCAACTAGATGAAACAAGTCCCCTGGCTTGTCACCGCGAAGATGCGGCCTAGATGGTGCACGGCGTCTTCGAACGTGTAGGGGTACAAATCTGCCGCTGCCAACATGCGCCAGCCTCTGCCGTTACTGCCCGTTGCATTGATGGCAATCCTTATGTCGAACACCGCGATGAGATAGTAATCGTCGTAGCCGCGTTGCTTTGTTGGCGGCTCCGCAATTTCTATCTTCTTCAATCTCATGTAGGCATCATCATACGTATTCAAGCCCAGCCAGTCCGGAAGGCCGATCCCAATGGTGGAGAAGGGGTCTACCCGAACGGCCGCGCTACTGTGGATGTTGTGCAAAATGATGGTGGTATCTGACCGGAGGTATGCAAGCCAATCTTTGTTGGCACCAACCCAAACCTATATATAAGACGGTGGGCAGCAGAGAAATTACAGGATGGAAATGGAATAACTAAGTACTACATGATCAAACTCCATTACTGACCAGCTCATCGGACAAAATCCGACTACCTCTCAACGTCGGCAACTCTAGCGGAGTCAACGTGCAACCATGGCCAGGGAGCGGTGGACTGTTCGAAGGATTGTCCCATAGAAGAACCTTCTCCTCGAGGACGCATGGAAGACCAACAAGCATGGCCTTTTCCCAAGCCTTTTTAAGCACCTTCTTGAAAAAGTTGGTGCAGGAAGCACCGAGTCTTGCGGCGGTGAGGATGTCAGAGCGGCGTGCGATTTCTCCCGGAGGATCGTCGTCCAAGGTCTCCCAGCCCCGACGAGGAGGAGAACCGCCTGGCGAATCCATGGGAGCAGTGACGAACTGCCTTCTCTTCGGGGGGAGGGGAACTGGCGAGGAGGAGATAAGAGCGTAGTAACCGCAGGGCCTCGTCCCTTCCAACTGTAGATCGTTCCTCAGCGAAGGGGTGAGGCTATTATTTACTACTAGTACTAGCATTATGGGATGTTATGGGATTGCATTATACTGTAAATAATAGCACTAGTAAGAAATTTTTGGCACTACCTAGTAGTTTTTGGCGTGGATTACGAAATTTTGGGTATGTTTTTGCTATTTTTTGTACACGCCAACTAGTGTCAAAAAACGTCTTGCATTATGTGACGGAGGAGTACGTACTTGTACTATAGCAGTACTAGTACTACTTTCTCAACTAGTAGTGCGATGTACTGTACTTCTAGTATAGTGCACCAGTTTTGAACTCTTGAATCTCAGGGCCAAGGAGCTACAGTTGGAAGTGGAGGGTACTATGTACTGTTCTCTAGAACCATCACTGTACTATCAATGCAGGGAAAGTACACCTGCGTAGTGGCCTAGTGGGTACTCTCGGTGCTCTATTCAGCCGCTCCTCTCACGTAGCTGGCCTACTCAACCGCTCCTCTCACGCACACACTATTATCAACGACGGTTACTTCGGGGGCAGAACATTTGAGTTATTTCATACAGCGAGACTAGGGTTTTCGCTTCCATTTGTGGAGGTGTAATGGATCTCGTTGAACTTTGTTAGTAGTTCCTTCTTTATGAATGAGAGGAAGCAAAGCTTTTGCCTCCATTTCAAAAAAACACGTCAAGAGGAATTTCTATTATAGTAGAGCCGATAATGGAGGGAAGTCCATGCGTGTAATGCCACAAGCTATAGAGTAGTAGTAGAGCACTTTATGTACAGATCCATATTGCATAGTTCCGAATGCCCCGCCAGGCTTTTCCGGCTCCTCGGGCTTAATTGGGAGGCGCTAGTTTAAATATGCTACTACTAGCTCATGAGGAAGCTGCAAGCGAGGTGGGGCTAGGGCGAGAATGCAAGCCACGAGATGCTGGGAAGGTAAACCCGTTCACGTGGCTAGGATATCCAGTGCACCCAGATTGTGGTGCCGCACGTCCGTTTGACTTCAAAACTCAAACTGCCCATGCAAAATATTGGCTCACAGCGAAGTTACTATTTTAAAAAAAGGCCGCCATGCGTTCGGCCGGGATCGAACCCACAAAATGAGTTATACACTCCCGCGACCACTAGTAGTACTCATTGTAGTACAACGCAACCTAGAATCGCCTTTTGTCGCTAGTAGTACATTGTTCCTTACAAGAAACCCCTAATAATGCAAGAAACCACTAATAATGCCAAGAAACTACTACCACTTGCATACGTGGTAGACTTAAGATAAGACTACCTTATCAACCATTGTACATGCTCTTACCAACCAGCCCTACCAAGAAACGACTACTCTACAAAGTGCTGTTGTAGGCACGTTTCAACCCATGGCCCTGTTTGGATACATTTGTTGTCAATCTAACCTTGCCATCCGAACACCACTTTGGTTAGAGTTAGTTCAGGGTTAGAATCTAACCTCTGACTTAGAGTATCCAAACAGGGCCCATGTCGCCCATTAAGTCAACGCCTTCTATTTGACCGGGCGTTATGACTTGTGGGACCTACATGTCAGTCTGCACAAAAATCCCTGAGTGACCTCCTACCTCGGGCCCGTCCACCTAGTCATCCTCGGCCATGGGACGCAGCTACCGCCGCTGATAGAAGGCGAGGTCAAAACCGCCGGCAGTGCGGAGCCCATCTTGCGGCAGCTCAGATGCCAGCTCCGTCCAGCGCTCGCAGCCGCTAGCTAGCCAAGATAGCTCCGTCCAGCTGCTTGTCTGCAAGGTTTGCTAGCTAGATTGGCACGGTGGAGCAGCGGCTTACTCGCGTGCGCCGCGCTAAGGCCAGCCATATGGCTCGAGCAAAGGCCAGCGCAGCGTCCGGCCCGTCCGGCGGAGCGGCGGCCAACTCGCTCATTGTCAGCGTCACCGAGGAACACGCATCAATACTGTTTGAAGTAATGTTCAGGAAAAAATAATGATTTGAGGGGGAATAACAGGATAGAAGGTTAGATGTGGGTCCCTTGTGTCAACGGTCAAACAAAATGTGTTGGTTTAAGCTGCCTCGTCAGCACGGACGTGTGGGCCAACCCTGTCATAAATGGGTTTAAACTAACCTAATCGGTAGGTAGTAGTTTTTGGTGTGGATTAAGAAATTTTGGGTATGTTTTTGCTATTTTTTGTAGAATAGATTCTTCCTAGGGCTGGTTGAAAGTGGTAGTTTTTTGTTAAATACTCTACATATTGTAAGTAGGAGTGAAAGTTAAGCTTTGGAACCCAATATGCAAGGCTAGTTACATAGTGCATATGTGTACATGATTGAAAGTAAATATCAACCATGAGTGACTAATATCTTGATGGAAAACTCAAAACTATGGAATACCAGGGAAAAATTGCATGGTTGGAAATACTAGCAATGTTCATGTGCGTTTAAATGAAGCATAATTAGAATAATACTTATGCACAAACTTGATACAAAACACTCTAATTTTGATATACATATATCACTAGAGATATATTATATTTCAATTAGAATATATTTCTTGGGCTGTTTTGGTGAGGTCAGGGAGGGATGTGGTTGGTTTTAAGATACTAATTATGCGTTTCTCTACAAATTGGTAGACAAGTGGGATGTTTGTGAGAAAAGGCAACAACTTACCTCACAGTCGTTAGATGTAGATCTAATGGTCACAAACGACGGATGTAGACACACCTTCATCACCAACTTAGTCTTCTATAGGAGTACTAGCAAGATCCGTGCATTGCACGGAACATCAAGATGCATTTTTTTTAAAAACACTCGTTGTGATTGACCCATGCGGGAGTAATCCCATGTGTAAAAACTAATGATATCTTGAGAAATCGGATATAAGGTGAAGAGGAGTGGGGCGTGGTGGTGATTGGTGGTCGGACTGAGCGGAGGCATGGGGATTGACAATGCCGGCAGCGGCCACCAGGCCAGTTTGTTCCGTAGGCTTCCTTTCTTAATTGCTCAACAATGAGGTTATTGGAGATAAGGATGAACGAGGGAAGGCCTTGTCTGCAAATGTGGAGAGGGGTGTGGGTATATTTTAGTTTAATTTCCATCAGTCAGATATAGATCGGACGGTCTATATTGAAAGATGGCACACGTACCATCATCACCAACTCAGTTTTTTATGAGAAGAAATGTAAGTATGGAGATACAAACGTATTATCGATACTTGTTTCCGTAAACTAGCATCTACATTCTATTCAATGCCTCAGCATGTGAGGCCTTAGCACAATGACTTCTCGACTGTGTAAAACAAAGGTTTTCCCGTCACCGATAAGGAGGGGGTGATGGCAGCGCGCTTTTTGGCTTGCTCTAGTCCTAGTAGTCATACTAGGTGGTCTAAGCACGTGTAGATTTATTCTTTTTCACGTCTCGTGTTCGCCGTACTGCCATGACTGTTGATGAATAGAGGTTAAGTTATTCATGGGGAAACCCTTGTTGAGCGTGTTTGCGAGAGATAGAGACAGTGTGCGTGTGTGATATGTCTAGAGACCAAGGCAATGATAACAGATTCTTTGTGTCTATGTGTATGTAGGATAGAGAGAGACATATACATGGGGCTTTGTGTTGTGTAACATGGAGACACATATACATAATTAGAGAGTGAGTGTGCGAGATACACATGCGGACATGGGGAGAGATGAGGATCCAGATTAATGAGTGTTTGCGCGTGTGTTTGTGTGTGAGAGGGAGTGTGTGTATGTGGAGTAGAGAGACCACTAATGATGTAAACCTAGTATAAGGGAAGGGGGAATGGTGTGACATGTGTAGTAGCGGGATAGCATGGGTGCGGGCGGGGGGAGCAGACTATTTGGAAGAGACATCGATTGTGTGTGGGAGAGGGGTGTGAGAGTGAGAGAGAGAGAGCTAGCGATGGAGAGAGAGAGAGAGAGAGAGAGAGAGGAAGAGAGGGGGCGAGAGAGGGGGCGTTTGTGTCCATAAATGGCATATAGATAGGGAGACAATGTTGATGTTGTTTGAAATTGGCCTATGTACGGAGACGCAAGGGAAGCGAGTCATCGTGTGTGTGATAGAGACTTCATGATAGATCTAGAATAGATGGTGTAGAGAACAATGTGCGAGATCGAGAATGATGATACATTAGGGAGCTATGGAAAGATTGACGACATATATGTATACAGGGAGGAGCTGGGGCGGGTCCGCATGTGGGAGAGATAGAAAGAGGAGAGTGGTGCACAAGGAGACAAAGTGTGCTTGTTTTGCAGTGGGGGTGGTGTGTGAGGTGAGTGTGCGAGAACCACATAACTAGGGAGATAGACGTTTGGGGGCGATGTTTTGTGTGTATGGGAAAGATACACTCTACATAGTGCGTGTGCTTGGGAAAGAGAAATGCCGGGAGACCTAGCTAGAGAGTGGGGGAAGAGATGTGCGCATGCCCAAGAGACAAAGTGATAGAGACCTATATTGGGGTCTGGACTTTAGAAGAGAGAGGGGTGTTAATGTGCTCGTGTGTTGGTGTTTGGGGGAGAGAACGACTTCTCTGTGTTTGTGTGTTTGGGGGAGGGAACGACTTCTCTGTGTTCCTTCTCACATCAAAATATCTCGCGCCCGAAAGTTTAGCCCTGCGATATTCCTGTTTTACCCCTGCCACATGAACGGAAAAGGGCTCCTTTGGTAACTCCATTGTTTTCCCCTCTTTGCCCCCAACATTCTTCCCCAGAGCCCCTCCGCTTCCCCTCCCCGACCCCCATCCACGGCAAGCCGCCAAATCTAGTCCTCCACCGCAGCGGTGGACCTCACACCCCGACGGATCTACCTTCCGCACCTTGGAACCCCCAACTGCCAACTCACCACTTCATCGGAGCCGCTTCAGCGACTAGCTTATACACCGCTCCAGATCTCCTTGACCGCCATCATGGTCCACCGCACTGGATCTGCTTTACCGGCGCCCTCGTCCACCACAGTGTAGGCCCTTCACTGACTCCCTCGTTCGTCCCTTCGCTGGCCCTTCATACAAGCCCTCGTCCGCCACAACAGATCCGCCTCACCGAACGCACTGTAGAATGCGCCCACTGAAGCCTTCGTCCACTGCACCGGACCAGCTCCACGGACGCCATATTCAACTCCACCGGCCCTGGTTTACCAATGCCATAGGCTCATCAGGTTATTTCAACCTGTACTCCTTCGGTTTTTCTCTTTATCGTGCAACTGTTCACTTACCACAGATGAGCTTTCTTGTATGTCGACAGGCGCCGCAACCGTAGCACCGGAGCCGCTTCAGTGACGGCGACAGCTGGCCCAAACTCAACAGCAACACGAGCACCATTGACGATCCTTAGCTATCAAGTATGCCAACGATACCCATACGCCACCGAGAATCAGGTACTATTATCCAACGGCCGGCGCCTACGTTCAGTTTCTTAGCATAAGCACCGCATCTTTGATTTTCTTCAGGGCATCAATCAGTTTTTCATGAGACACGTTATTCTGTTTGCACCTGTAGGGCCATACTTCTGGCAGTGAACATGTTACATGTGCTAAATTACATAACAATGCACATATAGTTAATATGCTTTAGTTTTGTCCTAAGTATTACTGTACTTCCTAGATATCACTGCCTACTATTTTACTTCTTGCATGCTATATTTATGATAGTGGTGTTGTTCTGATGCCACCTGTTGGTTCCATCAGACTGCTTCATGTTCTCTATGCTTAATTACACATCAGCAAACTAGCATGTGGTTTCGCTGGGTTTTGTTCGTTTTACCCTACATTTTCTGATGCTAGCTATTACATCACTGCTATGAGCCTCTGTTCATTAATTTTGTGTGTGTTCTTGATCTTCCCAAGTTGCATGACTAATTTGATGCTTCTATTAATTATGGAGCTGCCAACCCCATCAAGCAAAATATTTGTTCTTTTGGGGCTGGCACCTCGAACA
Organism: Triticum dicoccoides; assembly: GCF_002162155.2. NCBI lineage: Eukaryota > Viridiplantae > Streptophyta > Magnoliopsida > Poales > Poaceae > Triticum > Triticum dicoccoides. Next base: position 470,538,547 of record NC_041384.1, read on the forward strand.
AGCATAAAAATAGAGGGAAGCAGATATATTGTCGTGTATGCACACGCCCTTCTTTCATTAGTTTAGATGAACCATTGATGATCAATTCGAACCAGTGCATGCGATTAAAATTAATTTTTACCTAAATAGAGGGTGCAGAATAAACTACAACAAGTAGATTTGCAACCACGGGATGCTGACGATATCTTGAAAGAACATTGCAACAGCAGCAAGGCTTCACAGCAACATATGGTAAGCCAGTGTGTTTTAGTACATGTGAAATGTAATGCATGTGGGCTGCTTTCTTGGCTTGTGCCCTCAACCTGTAATCCTACAGAATAACAAATAGTTCAGTTGTCTGCTTTGTTGTATTGCTTGATTCGAATGCTTGTTTGTTACTTGTTACACTATACTTGAGTTGGCCAATATGTCAGCAGTGCCTGTTGTACTATTGTAAAGAAATGCATGCCTAGTTCATTTGAGTCCTTAACTTTTCCTCTAAACTTCATCACAAGACTGTCTTCGTAGTTTATATGAGGCCACACTATTTTTTCTCAGATTATTTCAACTGCTTAGATGCCTTGGCAACTTAAATATAGCGGTGGTACACTCCCTTTCAACTAGGGATGTCAACTAGGTCCTGTTTAATCCCGATTAAAGTCCACTAGTGGTATGATAGTTCAAAAGAGTTTTTGTTTTTTGAGGAAAATGAACCAGGGAGCTAGCAAAAACTAACTAGATGGGACTGGTGGATGTCGTTTATTTGCCACTTACATCCCTAGTTTCATCTTACCATTTTAATTTATTTTCGGCTGATGCTGCTTCAAACCATTTAAATATAGCTTGCCATGCTCGGCAATAATTCGTATGTCGTTTACCATGTAAGCTTACTGCCTGGATCATGGCGATAACTATCTCTTACTTATGTCCAGTCGAAACCTTTCAGGATGCCGTTCACACTAGGACACAATGTACAACCCCAGAATCTATTTGTGGAAGCAGTGCGCCATCCATGTTACCAGATGGTAGCAGTTCAGGGGCAACACCGCCGGAGAGCATTCTGAGCACAGATATTATAGTTCTTGAGGCTCTACTAGAGGAAGAAAGAGATGGTGTGGCTGCCATGAATGAGGTAATCTCGATATTGAAGATGGAAATTATGCAATTAGCTGCACGCATTATGCAAGCAACCCAAGAATTGGAGGAAGTAAGAATGTTGCATTTGAAGACGGAGGAGGTCCTGCTGCTTCTGCTATCCGAAGCCCAGGGTAATCCCAGTTCTTCTTTAGATAGCAGTTGAAATTGTCATTAGATTATTGTACTTGCATGTTGTGTCATGTCTCTGAATGGATTATGTTGTAAGACCCCTATGTTGTCCATGTGTTGTAATGATCCGATTTTTTTACGCGAGGTAATCCTCAGTACTTGTATGATTGACATAAGGTGAACTATTTTTCGTGTGAGCATATTGTATTGGATGAAATAACTGTTTGACTCAAAGTGTATCCAACCTACTGAATTCGAAGATCACGACATTTCTAAATCATAATCATATATAAAGGTGGAATACATCTTTGTTGTGGTTTTGAAGAAATAAATAACAAAATGTAGAATTATCTGTGGATATTCGTAATCGGATAAAAATTGGATTTGGATTTAGTTGCCAGGGCCCAGAGCAAACATGAATGCTAATTCTCCCAAGTTTTGAACGAAGCGGCTAAACACCCACTATCATTTGTGGGCTGCCCGAAGCAAGGGTTTGCGAGATGGAAATAACTATCTACCCCTGACACTTGACATCCTTATCGACCGGATTTACACTGCTGTCGATAGGGGTAGACTAGTAACTTCAATCAGACGTGATACGACGGCCTTTGAGCCCATTCAGACACGATGGGCGCCAAACGTGGGCGGCAAAACACATTTGATTCAAGCTCGTCCGAAAGACATGTGTCTCTCCCTCCATTTCCCCATTCATCCATGGTGGGCGGCAAAACAAACTCTCCTCGTCTGAAATCAATGTAGGCTAATATTTTAAATAGGGGCAGATGTGTAACTTCCCTCAGACGTGACACAACCGCCCTACCTGTCAGCCATGTTCATACACCGTGGGCGCCAACCGTGGGCGGCAAAACACCCTCTCCTCGCCCGAAATCGTTACTGACAAATATTTGGGAGATGCAAGATTACCGTCCTATCCCCATCCGACATGATGTTGAAATTTTAAACGGGGGGTAAGTTCGTAACTTTCCCACATTTCAGACAAGCGCGTCCCAAAGTTTGAGATCCCCCTCCCCTCCATTTCCCATTCATACATCATCGGCGCCATGACAACCTCCCCACTGCGGCCAACCTCCTCCGTCCGCCACCCCATCCTCCACCTTGCCGGAGCCGCTACCCCTACCCCGTCGTCCACTACAAGAGATGGACGTCTCTCATCGACGGCGCCAGACTAGGATCCTTTCATCACGTCATCTCGCTTCATCGGCGCCGTCGTCCACTTTGTCATTGCCGCTCCTACGACCGCCTCATCCACGGCAACATGATTTATCCCCAACCCGACCATCTGCCATCTAAAATCTTCTTCCCCACCGCCGACAGCCATCGCACCCACAACACCCTCAACGTATCAGCAGGGGCCTACACGGCATCGCAAGAGAGGTGGTACTCTTCCATATATGCTTAAGTTATTGATCTCACCCAGAAAATAGATCTTAAATTGTTTACTGTACTTTTCTTGTCTGTACCAAATCGTAGTGGCTAGTTGAATGCAAACATTGGTTGCGAAGTAGCTTTGTCTGATTTGCACCTTCAGATCCGCCATGTCATGGTCACTATACTCGTAAAGCTTATGGTTTCCCTCCTTTATATTCACTACCATCATCGTAGGTGCTTCACTGCTTCGTGTCGTGCTAGCACTGCTCCTCAAGACCTCAACCCATCAAGCGAAACAACATGCCACTCATAATTCTTACATGTTTAAATACGAATCTGATATGATGCTCATATTACTAAAACAGAGAATGTTTAATTGGTCACGTAATGTTCCTACATTCGTTTTGAAAAGCATGTGCGCCACCCACTAGTCTAGCTAGTTCCACTTTCTTGAGTTTACTCTTGATGCTTAGGGTTTTCCCCTTTTATCTACTCTACTATGATCTACGTAGGTGCTTTTTGTCATACAAGCATTACTCCACCCTTCAAGCTAAACAACACAACACTCAAAATTCCAAAGCTTAGTTGTTCAAATATGATTGTGATATGATACTGATATTAGTTAACAGACACATTTAGTTGGTTAGCTAAAGGTCCCACTTGAGTTTCCAATTGCATGTCGCGACATATAGAGAGACAGCAGAATTGCATTTCTTTGTCACTTTTTGACTGTACTTTCTAGTCCATACCAAATCTTAGTTGTTATTTCAAAGCAAATATCGGTTGCTAACTACCCTTTGCGCGGTTTGCAGCTTCAGATCTGCCATCCCACTGCCATGGTCAACACTATACTCATCATGCTTACGGTTTCCCCATTTTATGATGACCACGATCAGCCTACGTGGTTCGTGTCGTAATAGGACTGCTCCACCCATCGAGCTAAACAAGCTTAGTTGTACAAATTCAAATAAGATATTATGCTGATATTAGTAAAACTGAGAGATGCTTAATTGGTCAGCTAAATGTTCCTACTTTAGTTTCGAAATGCATGTGAGCCACATATGGAGAGACCGGAAGGAATAGTATTTCTCTGTGCACTCTGGTTCATCATGGGTGGCCAACCGACATTGTATAGAAAGACTTGTAATATCTTTAATCTGCTTGCTCTGCTGCTCTTCTTTAAGATGATCCTCTTCTCTTGCGGTCGACTGGTCAGGTCGAGTTATTCTCCCTTAGTATATTTTGAATCTGTCAAGTCAGGTCGACTTGTTCTTCTTTACTATATGTTGAAGCTGTCATCTGCGAAGTATCATCACTTCTGGAGCTCTCATATTTTGAGTAGTAGGCCACATTATATTAATGCACACACCAAATTATAGCATGCATGGCACCTCTTAGAAGAATTGCAGAGATAGCACAAAGGGGTTTACAAGGAGGAAGTATTGGATTAGAATCACTTCTGCATTACAAAGATAATCTCACTTGTTTTTACGTTTTCATGCATGTCAGGTATTGAACATTATTCACCCATGAAGGTGCATGTTCTAACTTGGCAAGGTTGTATTGGTCGCACATATTTTGCATCTGACCTCTTGCATTACTCCTACTTTGTTACACCATCTGCTTAGTCTAAGCATCATATATAAGTATATGCCATACCTATCCATTTTGTGTACCTATTCCATGTGTCGTCATACTATGTTTTCCAGTCAAATGTTGTTCTTTCGTAATAGATGTCCAAAAGGAAGAGGGTGATTGCAGATCCTCAAGGAGTACAAACTAGGTATTTGGAAAAGGTAGTGATACCTGTTAAATCAGATAGATCAGCAGCCATAGAAAACACAGGTCCAACTGTAACAGACTTTACCCCTACTCTGGTGGCCAAACCCCTATTAGAACTGCTGACAGCCCAGCGTCAGGTACTGTCTATGATATCAATTCGAAATTTGAACTCCTAAATTTCTGCATGCCTTACCTTCTCTCTTGTATGAAAACTAATTTCAGATGAATCTCCTTGCTCAAAGGATCATAGGATCTCACGACAATACTGGGCTCTGCATTGCTCTTGTCAGTACCTCTTGCCCTTTGTCAGCATACTTACACTCATTGCTGTTTGATTATGTAGCATCACTGTAAATGTTCGCTTCTTTATCCTCCCTTTGCTTGAAATTATAAGATCTATATTTACTCTTAGATAAATGTAGAATTAACACAATGGTTATGAAGTTTTGGATTGCTCATGTAAGTACATGTTGTCATGTACTCCCTCTGTATTGAATTAATTGTTGATCAATTGGATGTATTTAGAACTTAATAGTGCTAGATACATCCATTTGAGCGACAACTAATAACCGACAATGGTGGTATTACTGTACATGCATCACGAGATAGTTGATTGTCTAGCATTACTCTGCATCTTATCTGCCCTGCCCTCCACTTTCTCCAAATTATCATATCTACATTTACTCTTACCAAATGTTGAATAAAGCCAATGCCACTACACACGTTGATGTGTGCATTCCTCTTGTCAGTACCTTTTGCCTTGTAACGTTGTACTTAATTAATTGCTATTTGATTATGTATCATCAGTCTGCACCTGAGCTTCATTATCCTCTATTTCTTCCAATATTATTTGATCTATATTTAGTCTTTGCAAAATGTAGAATAATGGCAACGCTTATAAAGAATTTTCTTTAGGGAATTTATTGAATTATCTTTCCATCAACATGGAGAAGGGCTTTGTCCCGCCCGTGTTAACATGTAATGTAAGTTCATCCCTCTCAAGCCTTCAAACTTTGTTCTAGTATAGATTTGGATAGGCATCATTTCCTCCATTGCTGTTTACATCTGATTGGATGTTTGCAACAACTACCAGTTTTAAATTGTAGTTGTTAAAACATGTTCCTTATGCAGAACAGATCCATTTATTTGCTTATATAATTGTGAAACCTGTTACGTGTCTCCTTGTTTCTCTCTCAGAGTCATATCTCTTATGCCAGGCAGAACTTTAGGAAAGATAGTGAGCCAAACCATCTTGAGGATAGGGAGATGACCCCAAGGTCCTGTCTTGATGAAGACAGTGAGTTGAAGCTACTCACCAGTAGGTGTGAGACAACCTCTGTGCAGTCGTTGCCTCAATCAGTTCGACTTATTCAGTCTCAACTTAAAGCGGAAAGGCTTGCTTCAGCTCAGCTCAGACTTGAAGTCAAAGATGTAATGAAGATGTCAAGGGACTGCCTTGCGCACTATGGTGCCATACAGCTAGGGATGAAGCATCTATCGTTGACACAATGAGGTCTCATTAGCTTGTTCGGCTGCTTGCGGGGCCCGAGCTTCCCAGGTCTAGTGCCTTCTGAAGTGCTCTCAGTTTTGTATATTCTTTTGTCAGCGCGTTTATATGCACTGGTGGCGACCTTTGATGCCCAGTGTATGTAATCCGCGGTCATGTTGCGCTTTATTATCACCGGTAGCGAACTTTGATTCCCAGTGGATGTAATATGCCGTAATTTCTTTGTTGTATAGTCTAGGTTTATTCTTTGGTTGGTATGCTATAATTTAGGCCAGAAGGTTCAGTCGATCTCAGTGTTGTCGGTCTTCAGGTCGTCCCGTTACTCATATGGGCCAAAACGTGGACCTATAATCATCTTGGGCCATTAGCAGGACTAAACCTATAGTAGTTTCCCGCCTTTAACAGGCCATGGGCTACATATTTACTGCAGTGACACTGGGCTTTCTACGGGCCATAGAAACAATGGGCCTTCTACGGTCCATAGAAACAATGGGCCTTCTACGGGCCATACCATCAATGGGCCTTAGACGGGCCGTATGATCGATTAGCCAAACATGGGCCAAAAATAGACCGCATTATGGCCGTAAACGGGCTAGAGTTGGAGTCGTCCATTCATGGGCCGACCATAATGGGCCGTAGTTGATGATGCTATGAAAACGGCCCAACGTATTAACGGGCCACAAACAGGCCGACTATAACCACAGGCTGAATTTGGCCCACAAGCAGAAAATGGTAGTAACGGGCCGTAAGTAACCGAATGCTGGAAATGAGCCCAAGAATAAATGGGCCCTGAGAAGGCCGAAAGATAACATGGGCTACAAACGGCCCAATGGATTAATGGGACGTTAATGGGTATAAAGTGATACACTGTTCAGTACGGGCCAGTTCCACCATGGGCCGTTAATGGGCCAAGAGTTACAAAGGGCCTCTTATGGGCCGAAAGACGTCATGGGCCATACATGGGCCGAAACTTAAAATGGGATGGAATCATATTGGAAGGCCCAGATGACGCGACTGGGCGTAATTCGGATAGGTCATAACGGGCCCTGGGTTAGCGGGCTATAAATGGGCTATATGCGAACATGCCATTAATAGGCTTTCCATGGGCTGGCCCACCACCTTTTGACCAAGTCAAACGGGCCGGCCTTTTCACAGGAATGGGCCTCTGTTCGGCTGTGCTATGTTTTGACGTATCATAGGCGCCTTCGGTCCAATGAGTGGATCACATCTGTCCCAACGGTGAGCCGACACGTGTTTCCTCCAGCGAATGATGATTTTACACGTGGAAAATCCCCATTAGTTGGGGCTGTTAGAGGGTTATCGGATCCAAAACTGGACCCGATAGCTTAATGGCGTTTCGTTACGGTGGATGCCACATGTCGGTCACCCTTGACGAAAGCACTTCTGTGACGTGCAATTTATCGTCATGGAAGTGGACACTTCCATGATGATAATTTTGGTAATGTCATGTAACACTTCTACGACAACACAGGTATGACTATCTTGATTCTGTCATAAAATTTTCATGGATGTACATGCATGACAGAAAACGTGACCTACTGTGAAAAACACGTATCATCATGGAAGTGTATTTTTTTGTAGTGATGAGGGGCGCACCTATAGGGGGAGTCCAACTAGGATTCCCAATCCTAGTTGGAGTCCCCTTCCTTTTCCAAGAGGGGAGAGTGGGAAGGAGTAGGAGAGGGAGAAGGTAAGAGAGGGGGGCGGTGCCCCCTCCCTAGTCCAATTCAGACTTGCCATGGGGGGGGGGGAACCGTTGAGGCCCTTCTCTCCTTTCCCGTATGGCCCATTAAGGCCCAATACTTCCCCCGACGAATTCTCGTAACTCTCCGGTACTCCAAAAAATACCCGAACCACACAGAACCCTTCCGATGTCCGAATATAGCCTTCCAATATATCGATCTTCACATCTCAACCATTTTGAGACTCCTTGTCATGTCCGTGATCTCATCCGGGACTCCGAACAAACTTCAGTCATCAAATCACATAACTCATAATAGACATCGTCATCGAACGTTAAGCGTGCGGACCCTATGGGTTCGAGAACTATGTAGACATGATCGAGACACATCTCCGATGAATAACCAGTAGCAGAACCTCGATGCTCATATTGGCTCCTACATATTCTACGAAGATCTTTATCGGTCAAACCGCATAACAATATACGTTCTTCCCTTTGTCATCGGTATGTTACTTGCCCAAAATTCGATCGTCGGTATCATCATACATAGTTCAATCTTGTTACTGGCAAGTCACTATACTCGTCCGTAAAGCAACATCCCACAACTAACTCATTAGTCACATTGCTTGCTAGGCTTATAGTGATGTGCATTACCGAGAGGGCCCAGAGATACCTCTGCGACAATCGGAGTGACAAATCCTAATCTTGATCTATGCCAACTCAACAAACACCATCAGAGACACCTGTAGAGCATCTTTATAATCACCGAATTATGTTGTGATGTTTGATATCTGTCAGGACCCCGACTCGATGTCACATCGATCTAGCTCGTAACACCTCATATCACTTTGCGGCCTCACGCACGGTATACCCACGGGTGTCGCCTTACCTTTTCCTGGGACCGTTTGCGCCTTTTGGCTCACGTATATGATAGTGTCGCTAGCATCCATATGATAAGGAGCCCGGGCTGACATGACTAGTCGTAAACCCAAAGTGGCACAGACTTACAGGGACAGGCATCCATGACCCAGCTTCGAACGTGTCGGTCATCAGCAAGTGGGTCCGGGCTGTAGCACTGGGCTAGCAGGACTCCGGTAAACCGGGCTGTAGCGGGCTAACAGGACTCCGGTACTCAATGCGTGACATTTCCCCGAAGGGACAGACACCGGAACGAAGAAGGACACATGCCGGCCAGCCTAAGTGTTCCAGAGCAGTAGCAAGCTACCATGGCTCAGCGGTACATAATATACATAATATACACTAGGAGATAAACAACTAGATAGTCAGATCCCACACATACCAAGCATTTCAATCATACACACAATATGCCCGATATGTGCAAATACAACAAGGCATCACAACATGACTCTATGACACAAGCACTTTATTTAAGGCTCAGAGAGCCATACATAATATACACAAAGGTACGGGTCACACGATCCAGCATTCAAGTCATACAGTCATACAAACCAGCAGCGGAAGTAACTTGTCTGAGTACAGACAACTAGAAAGATAAAAGAGGCTTGGAAAGCCTAGCTATACTACGTGGTCCTTCACAAGCTCAGGATCACCACCTGGGCCTTAGCCTACTCATTGATGTCAACGTCTACGAAGAACCCATCAGAAGGGGTTGCAGCGTCTTCTGTAAAAATGTAAATTATAGCAACATGAGTACTAAGGTACTCAGCAAGACTTACATCAGATCCTACATACATGCATATTATCAAGAAGGGTTGGTGGAGTTGTTGCAGCAAGCCAGCTTTGACTCTTGGCTAGGCTAACCTACGAGACTCCAATTGAAACGGTTTTGCGTACACGAGTCCACTACTCACCACTTCAATACACTACCGAGGATCCACCTCCGTCTTCCTACGGAAAAGCCATCCTCGGCACTCACACTTATCTTGAGGCTTTTAGCAGTTTCCATTTACTTGTCTATGAACTGTATAGGCAACCAAGTAGTCCTTTACCGCGGACGCGGCTATTCGAATAGATCATGATAACCCTGCAGGGGTGTACTTCTTCATACATGTTTCCACCACTTAGCGTCTGCACACGACATGTGCTCGGCAGACTTCAAGCGAAAGCCGACGTGGGTGTAGACCACGACCTACCTAAACACTTAAGCCTCTAGTCCAGGTTTATCGCCTATCCAGGTTCCATCCGCAGGGAGTCCGGCCGAGGTTTCCCATACGGCCCCGAACGATGTGAACAGGGTTCCCGAGATACCTAACGGGTATTCGGTACGCCGTGCCACGTACCTACCGCATCACAGCCCACCCCTACGGTCAGCGCTGTCCACGGCCTCCAGTAGGCTACAAACACCAGAAACTACTTGCAACTCCTGGACAGAGAGCTAGGGTGAATAAGAAGTCGAGCGGGGTCATATTTCAGGGCCCAATGCATGGTAGTAGCTGTATCTTAAATCACACATACAGATCTCAGTGCTTAAGGTCGGCTTCAATGAAACAACCCACCATGTACTCCTACATGGCCTCTCATCGATACCTTTACCAAATCGTGTTCACCACACCACTCTCATTACCGACATAATCATTTCACTCTAGCCCATCACCCAGATGAACCAGACCTGACACGACTCTAAGCATAGCAGGCATAGCAAGGTAGGAACAACACATACATATGGCTCAATCAACTCCTACACATGCTAGTGGGTTTCATCTAGTTACTGTGGCAATGACAGGTCATGCAGAGGAAGTGGGTTCAACTACCGTAGCACACAGCAGTTTGAAACGCGTTGTCTTAATGCAGTAAAAGAGAGCAGGAGCGAGAACATGGGATTGTATCGATATGATCAATGGTTGGTTGCTTGCCTGATGGTTTGATGCACTGATACGGTTCTTCGTTAGGGTAATCACGATACTCCTCGGAGGCAGATCCTGCCGCAAAGAACACCGATATACAACCATCACCAAACAATGTGCAACAATATGATGCATGCATGAAACATATCAATATGAGTGTGTTGGGCTAATGCAACTAAGACCAGAAGGGTTTGAACCAATTTGAATCAAAGATTCAAATTTCAAACTCAGATATGGCCTTTTAAAGTGCTTTTCCTTGTTCTGCATTAAACATCAGGTTAACTTGTTTAATCATGCATGAAAATAGTACAGATGGATAGATTGGATTTTTCTGATCATTTTTCATATATAATTTGTCTGATTTGGAGCTACAGGATAAAAGTTATGAATTATTGAAGTTTAAATTATATTCTGGAATTTCCTATATTAGAATAGTTCCAGAAAATCAATTATTGCGTCAGCCTGATGTCAGTGTGACGTCAGCAGGTCAACGGAACACGTCCGGGTCAAACCTGACAGTGGGTCCCGCATGTCAGGGTGATTAAATTAATTAAAGTTTAATTAAAACTAAACCTGTTTAATTAACAGGGCTGGGCCCCACCTGTCATTGACTCAGGGGAGTCAACCAGGGCCCACCCGTGGTCAAACCCGGGTCGGCTGCACCGGCGTTTAGCCGCCGGCGAGCCCGACGCGGCGGCGGAAGTGGTTTTGGCCGTTTCGGCCACCAAATGGGTCGCGGAGACCACCGGAGTGGAGCTGAGGACGAGCCGCAGCTCTTGGTGGAGTCCGTTGGGGTCGGGGTGGCCGGAGTGGGCGCCGGCGACGACTTTGGCGGCCATCGGGGTTCGGCCGACAACGAACTTGACGCTAGAGGGGTCGGTGAGGCTCGGGGAGTGGCTAGCTAGGTGCTAAGTGACACGGTGAGTATGATGGACACCAGTTTGTGGTCGGAGGGTGACCGGGAGCACGTCGGCGACGAGCTCCACGGCGGTGGGTGCGGTTGAGCTCCGGGAGGTTGCTACACGGCTCGGGAGCAAGAACGGAAGGGAGAGGAAGATGGCTAAGCTCACAGTGAGTGCGACGAAGCCCTTGGCGTGGCCGGAGATGGACCGGAGCGACGACGACGTTGAAGGGGATCTCCGGCGACGGCGGTTCAGGCGAGGTCGTTGCGGTGGACTCGGGCGTTGCGAGCGCTCGGGGCTCGGCTTGCTCGATGGAGTGGACAGCGGCGGAGCTCCTGGACACGGTGAGAGGACGCACGGACGGCAGAGAGGATGGCTACGACGAAGGCACGGCGATGGTGGCGTCG
>NC_041384.1:470551095-470560403 GCF_002162155.2 Triticum dicoccoides
AGTCGAAGACGATCCTCCCTTTCCCAAGTTGCTTCATCCTCAGAATGGTGCGACCATTGAACTTTGAGAAACTTGATATTATGACGTCGAGTGGTACGCTCGGCCTGATCGAGGATACGAATGGGGTACTCTCGATATGTAAGATTATCTTGGAGATCAAGCGTTTCGTGGTCCACCCCACGGATAGGATCCGAGAAGCAACGCCTGAGTTGAGAAACGTGGAAGACATCGTGGACTCTGGAGAGGTGCGGAGGTAGTTCCAACTGGTAGGCAACTTCTCCTCGTTTGGCGAGAATGCGAAAAGGTCCAATGTAACGAGGAGCCAATTTGCCTTTGATACCGAAACGATGGGTTCCCTTCAGAGGGGTAACCCGAAGATAAGCCTTCTCGTCAACCTCGAAAGTCATAGCCTTATGTTTTCGGTCATATTGACTCTTTTGACGAGATTGGGCTGTTTTCAACTTTTCACGAACGATGCGAACTTGCTCTTCTGCTTCCTGAATCATATCTGGGCCAAAGAATTGTCTTTCCCCGGTCTCTGACCAGTTAAGGGGTGTTCGACACCGTCGTCCATAGAGAACTTCAAAAGGGGCTTTACCCAGGCTAGATTGATAGCTGTTGTTGTAAGCGAATTCGGCAAATGGAAGGCACTTCTCCCAATCCATTCTGAATGAGATAACAGAGGCTCGAAGCATGTCTTCTAGGATCTGGTTGACGCGTTCTACTTGACCACTTGATTGAGGGTGAAAAGCGGTGCTAAAGGAGAGACGGGTTCCCATAGCATTTTGGAAACTTTCCCAAAATCGAGAGGTGAAAAGACTTCCTCGATCCGAGTTAATTTCCAAGGGAACACCATGGAGAGACACTATTCGGGAGATGTATAAGTCTGCCAGCTGACTAGCGGTTATACTCTCACGAACAGGTAAGAAATGGGCCACTTTGGAAAGACGATCGACAACGACAAAGATAGCATTATTCCCTCTCTTGGTCCTGGGAAAACCGGTAATGAAATCCATACCAATTTTATCCCATTTCCACTCAGGAATAGATAAGGGCTGAAGGGTGCCAACAGGCCGTTGATGCTCTGCTTTTACACGACGACAGACGTCGCAATTAGCAATATACTGAGCAATTTCTCTCTTCATCCTAGTCCACCAGAACCTCTGGCGTAGGTCCTGATACATCTTGGTACTACCGGGATGAATGGTGAGAGGGGATTCATGAGCCTCCTTAAGGATCAACTGTCGTAGATGCTGGTTCTTGGGAACCACTAAACGGTTCCCAAAGTACACAACACCATGATCATTTGTGGAGAAACAACTAGCACCTCCGCTAGCAATGTTCTCCTTGATTTTAGCTATTCCTTTATCTCGCTTCTGGGCGGCGATGATTTGATCCGTAAGAGTAGGCTTCGCCACCAAGGTGGAAAGAAATCCTTGAGGAACAATGTGAAGGTTAAGCTTCCGAAATTCCTCATGGAGAAGCGGTTGACTTTGTTGTAACATTAGGTTGTTACAATAAGATTTACGACTTAGCGCATCAGCCATGACGTTGGCTTTCCCTGGGGTGTAAGTTATTCCTAAGTCGAAATCTGTGATCAACTCAACCCAACGTCTTTGCCTGAGATTCAAATCCGGTTGGGTGAAAATGTACTTCAGACTTTGGTGATCAGTGAATATTTCGCAACGGTTACCGAGGAGGTAATGTCGCCAGGTCTTAAGTGCATAGACTACGGCTGCAAGCTCTAGATCATGAGTAGGATAATTCTCCTCATGTGGGTGCAATTGCCGTGAAGCGTAAGCAATTACGTGTCGATCTTGCATGAGAATGCAACCTAGTCCTTGTCGCGAGGCGTCACAGTAGATAACAAAGTCCTTGGAGAAGTCTGCCGGTACCAGTACGGGAGCAGAAGTCAGGCGTCTTTTCAGTTCCTGAAAGCTGTGCTCACATTGTGGAGTCCATTCGAACTTTTTATCTTTCTTGAGGAGTTCGGTTAGAGGTTTAGCAACTTTGGAGAAGTTTTCGACAAAGCGACGGCAATAGCTCGCCAAGCCCAGAAAACTCCGAACTTGCTTGACCGATTCAGGTGGAGTCCAATTAAGGACAGCTTGAACTCGCTCAGGGTTAACAGCAATACCTTTACCAGATATTACATGACCCAGATAGGTCACTTCTGACAACCAAAATTCACATTTGGAAAACTTGGCATAAAGGCGGTGCTCTCGAAGTTTCTTCAACACTAGCCTTAGATGTTCGGCATGTTCTTCCTCGTTCTTGGAATAGATGAGTATATCATCGAGATAAACTACGACGAATTTATCCAAATACTCCATGAAGATTGAGTTCATTAACCGAGAAAAGGTGGCTGGAGCGTTGGTTAAACCGAAGGACATGACGGTGTACTCGTATTGGCCATAACGAGTAACAAAGGCCGTTTTAGGAATGTCCCCGTTTCTGATTTTGATTTGATGGTAGCCCAACCTCAAATCCATCTTGGAGAAGACTGAGGATCCAGCGAGCTGATCATACAGGTCGTTGATCCTGGGAAGCGGATATTTGTTCTTGATTGTGACTAAATTGACAGGTCGATAATCTACAACCATCCGGTCCGTACCATCCTTCTTCTTGACGAAGAGGACGGGGCAAGCCCACGGAGATGAACTAGGTCGGATGAAACCCATTTTCAAGGACTCATCGAGTTGTTTCTTAAGCTCGGCTAGTTCTAGTGGTGCCATCTTATAGGGTCTTCTAGCAATCGGAACGGTTCCTGGAATGAGGTCTATTACGAACTCAACATCCCTGTCAGGTGGAACACCTGGCAATTCCTCTGGGAAAACATCCGGGAAGTCACGGACTACCGGGACGTCCTCAAGGTCTGGCAAAGGGCTGGCGTTAAGAGAATATAACTGTCGCTTGGCTATTCGGGTCAAGACATTGACTATCTTCCCCGAAGGATGGGTGAGTTGAACAGTCCTAGAGAAGCAATCAATTTTGGCATGATGAGCTGACATCCAGTCCATACCCAAAATGACATTAATATCTGAAGATTTAAGGGCTATCAAAGATGCAAGGAAAACAAGTCTGTCGACTTGGATTTCATTCCCATGGCTTACTCTAGAAGTTTGCCATTTGGATCCCGGAGTTTGAATTACCATAGAGGTTGGCATGTCACCGAATGCGATGTTATGCAAACGAGCATAATTTTCGGATATAAAAGAATGAGAGGCTCCTGTATCGAAAAGAACAGATGCCGGGTGGCAGTTAACAAGAAGCGTACCAAGAACGACGTTGGGATCCTCTTGAGCTTCCTCGGCAGAGATACAGTTGACATGGCCACGTGTAGCGGTGGCCAGCTTGGGTGGAACACTTTCCCTGTCGGCTTGCCATGGCCAACAGCTTTAGCAGATTGGTTGGGGTTGGTCTGGGGACACTCACGCATATAGTGACCAGATTCCCCACACTTGAAACAAGTCACGGAACTGGTACGTGGAGGAGCGTTGTTGGTTGGACCACCATAGGGCTTGGCTGGTGCAGACTGTTGAATGGGGCGAGGCGCCTGGAAGGATGGCCTCGGTGTGAACCTGGGTGGCAGGGCGGTGTTGGGCACCCACACGCGGCGCTTCTGGGGACCAGCACCGGATGAGGAACCCATGTCACGGCCATGCTTGCGTGTTGCATCATAATCAGTCTGACCAGTTTCAGCACTGATGGCCTTGTTAACAAGTTTCTGAAAAGATGTGCACTCATGCAGACGGAGGTCGCGGCGAAGCTCAGGACTAAGCCCCTTACGGAACCTTGCTTGCTTCTTGGCATCAGTAGAAACTTCCTCAGTTGCATATCGTGCGAGGTTACCGAACTCCCTGCTGTAAGCATCCACAGAGAGTCGGCCCTGAGTGAAACTGCAAAATTCCTCACGTTTACGGTCCATGAGACCCTCCGGAATGTGATGTTCACGGAAAGCCTCGCTGAATTCAGTCCAAGTAGTGACATGGCCTGCTGGGCGCATAGCTCCATAATTCTCCCACCATAGACTGGCGGGGCCTTCAAGATGATATGCAGCAAAGGTGACCTTGTCAGCCTCCGCTACCAGTGCGGAACGCAGTTTGTGAGAAATACTGCAAAGCCAATCATCAGCGTCGAGAGGCTCGACGGAGTGGTGGAACGTGGGTGGATGTAACTTGATAAAATCACTGAGTGACACCACGTTAGTCCTCTGATGGTGTGCCGTGTTCTGTTCAATACGCTCCAACAAACGGTTGGTCTCCCGCTTGTTTCTTTCGGCTTCCATCATAACTTCGGCTAGGGAAGGAGGATGAGGCAGATTTGCATTCCTGACTTCACTGCCCTCGGCCTGCTCTTGAGGAGCAGGGTTAGTGCGCGTGTTGACCATCCTAGGTAAACAAGACAATGATTTAGTCAGGATGATAAAATTCCGACATAGGATACAGAATGTAAGGAATAACTCGGAATGCAAGATGATCATCCGTATGACATGGTAGATACAGAAACTGCTTCTTTATTCTATCGTCATACACACCATACAGGGTTTAGTACAAGACCAAACAAGATACTATTACGGTGAAAAGAGGAGTACATCCCATCGGAGGCATTCCAAGCTCCTATACATTATTTTTCTACACCTCCGGAAGGCGATACAAACTAGGTCACATCCCACGAGTCACGCAGGACGATAGGCGACACAGCTAACACAAACTAGTGATACTACCACTAACTCAGACCGATCCGTAGTAGTCCTCGTAGAAGTCACCTCCATAGCCTGGGAGCTCAACATGATCATCCGGAAACAGACGATCTCGCGGAGCTTGTGGACCAGAAGGGCTGGGATGAGGTCTTGGACCAACAGACGGTGGCCTGCGGGGACCGCGAGGTGGGGTGATGCCTCCTACATCACGCCAACCCATCACGTCTGGCAGGGCAGATCTCACAGGATAGAGATCACGCATATCCGAATATCCAGCTTGCACCGCCGGTGCAAACCGAGTCAATGTGGCCCAGTGGTCAGCACGGGTATTGAAGAGCTCTAACCTCAAGGCCCAATTTTCACGGTCCTTATCCTCAAGCATCTCAGCAGTGGTGCGAGTCCGTGAATCCTCCTGGGTGGGGTCAGCATAGATAGCCTGGAGATACCCTTGTGCTCCCGGAAGTGATCCTGGCATATACCGGAAATCAGAGTCCCGAAATAGACCAGATCTGACTCGCATGATGGTCATCATAGAGTAGGCGGCGTCCTGCACAGCCATCTCAATAGTAACCCCGAGTCCATAGGAGCAGTGAAGGGGCTCGGTGGACCCAGGATAAGATGGAAATATCCTGACAGTGCAGAGATACTGGCTTTGATTAAAGTCTCGGAATTGCTCTTCGACCATGTACTCAGGATACCAACGGTATCCAGCCTCAGTCATTACCCTGACCAACATGGCAGTATGGCCGGGTACATCTAGGCATCGAGTCAGGCGAACCACTTGATTGAGGTCGCGAGTGGCCATCTGAAAGCACAATCATAATGCAAAGGCATTAGAATTTCTAGCAAAATTTCGGCAGCATAACAGCTGTAAATGCTCAAGAAGGATTTTGAGACATTTGACAAAGGATTTCATACACACTCAACATCATCATATCAAAGTTCTGAATCCATCCTAACAACATAACGTGGTAGTAGAACTGAACTAGGCTTGTATCCATCAACCCTATAAGGTACTACTGATTAGTAACACGTGATCCTGATAGAGAGAATAGATCCTAATTCCTTAACCCCCGGTGGAAGAATAGACTGACTCAGATCAGAATGTCATAAGATAAAGGAGTAAAAAGAGCCTTACCTTCCACCCACAAACAATTCCCCTACATATAACTAAAGAATTTCTAGACTCAACATCGACCAGTTTGGCTTGGAGAACCTACAGGCAGTCCGGCTCTGATGCCAACGCTGTCAGGACCCCGACTCGATGTCACATCGATCTAGCTCGTAACACCTCATATCACTTTGCGGCCTCACGCACGGTATACCCACGGGTGTCGCCTTACCTTTGCCTGGGACCGTTTGCGCCTTTTGGCTCACGTATATGATAGTGTCGCTAGCATCCATATGATAAGGAGCCCGGGCTGACATGACTAGTCGTAAACCCAAAGTGGCACAGACTTACAGGGACAGGCATCCATGACCCAGCTTCGAACGTGTCGGTCATCAGCAAGTGGGTCCGGGCTGTAGCACTGGGCTAGCAGGACTCCGGTAAACCGGGCTGTAGCGGGCTAACAGGACTCCGGTACTCAATGCGTGACATTTCCCCGAAGGGACAGACACCGGAACGAAGAAGGACACATGCCGGCCAGCCTAAGTGTTCCAGAGCAGTAGCAAGCTACCATGGCTCAGCGGTAACACTAGGAGACATTTCCCGGTAAGAGAGGCTACTAAAGATAAACAACTAGATAGTCAGATCCCACACATACCAAGCATTTCAATCATACACACAATATGCCCGATATGTGCAAATACAACAAGGCATCACAACATGACTCTATGACACAAGCACTTTATTTAAGGCTCAGAGAGCCATATATAATATACACAAAGGTACGGGTCACACGACCCAGCATTCAAGTCATACAGTCATACAAACCAGCAGCGGAAGTAACTTGTCTGAGTACAGACAACTAGAAAGATAAAAGAGGCTTGGAAAGCCTAGCTATACTACGTGGTCCTTCACAAGCTCAGGATCACCACCTGGGCCTTAGCCTACTCATTGATGTCAACATCTACGAAGAACCCATCAGAAGGGGTTGCAGCGTCTTCTGTAAAAATGTAAATTATAGCAACATGAGTACTAAGGTACTCAGCAAGACTTACATCAGATCCTACATACATGCATATTATCAAGAAGGGTTGGTGGAGTTGTTGCAGCAAGCCAGCTTTGACTCTTGGCTAGGCTAACCTACGAGACTCCAATTGAAACGGTTTTGCGTACACGAGTCCACTACTCACCACTTCAATACACTACCGAGGATCCACCTCCGTCTTCCTACGGAAAAGCCATCCTCGGCACTCACACTTATCTTGAGGCTTTTAGCAGTTTCCATTTACTTGTCTATGAACTGTATAGGCAACCAAGTAGTCCTTTACCGCGGACGCGGCTATTCGAATAGATCATGATAACCCTGCAGGGGTGTACTTATTCATACATGTTTCCACCACTTAGCATCTGCACACGACATGTGCTCGGCAGACTTCAAGCGAAAGCCGACGTGGGTGTAGACCACGACCTACCTAAACACTTAAGCCTCTAGTCCAGGTTTATCGCCTATCCAGGTTCCATCCGCAGGGAGTCCGGCCGAGGTTTCCCATACGGCCCCGAACGATGTGAACAGGGTTCCCGAGATACCTAACGGGTATTCGGTACACCGTGCCACGTACCTACCGCATCACAGCCCACCCCTACGGTCAGCGCTGTCCACGGCCTCCAGTAGGCTACAAACACCAGAAACTACTTGCAACTCCTGGACAGAGAGCTAGGGTGAATAAGAAGTCGAGCGGGGTCATATTTCAGGGCCCAATGCATGGTAGTAGCTGTATCTTAAATCACACATACAGATCTCAGTGCTTAAGGTCAGCTTCAATGAAACAACCCACCATGTACTCCTACATGGCCTCTCATCGATACCTTTACCAAATCGTGTTCACCACACCACTCTCATTACCGACATAATCATTTCACTCTAGCCCATCACCCAGATGAACCAGACCTGACACGACTCTAAGCATAGCAGGCATAGCAAGGTAGGAACAACACATACATATGGCTCAATCAACTCCTACACATGCTAGTGGGTTTCATCTAGTTACTGTGGCAATGACAGGTCATGCAGAGGAAGTGGGTTCAACTACCGTAGCACACAACAGTTTGAAACGCGTTGTCTTAATGCAGTAAAAGAGAGCAGGAGCGAGAACATGGGATTGTATCGATATGATCAATGGTTGGTTGCTTGCCTGATGGTTCGATGCACTGATACGGTTCTTCGTTAGGGTAATCATGATACTCCTCGGAGGCAGATCCTGCCGCAAAGAACACCGATACACAACCATCACCAAACAATGTGCAACAATATGATGCATGCATGAAACATAGCAATATGAGTGTGTTGGGCTAATGCAACTAAGACCAGAAGGGTTTGAACCAATTTGAATCAAAGATTCAAATTTCAAACTCAGATATGGCCTTTTAAAGTGTTTTTCCTTGTTCTGCATTAAACATCAGGTTAACTTGTTTAATCATGCATGAAAATAGTACAGATGGATAGATTGGATTTTTCTGATCATTTTTCATATATAATTTGTCTGATTTGGAGTTACAGGATAAAAGTTATGAATTATTGAAGTTTAAATTATATTCTGGAATTTCCTATATTAGAATAATTCCAGAAAATCAATTATTGCGTCAGCCTGACGTCAGTGTGACGTCAGCAGGTCAACGGAACACGTCCGGGTCAAACCTAACAGTGGGTCCCGCATGTCAGGGTGATTAAATTAATTAAAGTTTAATTAAAACTAAACCTGTTTAATTAACAGGGCTGGGCCCCACCTGTCATTGACTCAGGGGAGTCAACCAGGGCCCACCCGTGGTCAAACCCGGGTCGGATGCACCGGCGTTTAGCCGCCGGCGAGCCCGACGCGGCGGCGGAAGTGGTTTTGGCCGTTTCGGCCACCAAATTGGTCGCGGAGACCACCGGAGTGGAGCTGAGGACGAGCCGCAGCTCTTGGTGGAGTCCGTTGGGGTCGGGGTGGCCGGAGTTGGCGCCGGCGACGAATTTGGCGGCCACCGGGGTTCGGCCTACAACGAACTTGACGCTAGAGGGGTTGGTGAGGCTCGGGGAGTGGCTAGCTAGGTGCTAAGTGACATGGTGAGTATGATGGACACCAGTTTGTGGTCGGAGGGTGACCGGGAGCACGTCGGCGACGAGCTCCACGGCGGTGGGTGCGGTTGAGCTCCGGGAGGTTGCTACACGGCTCGGGAGCAAGAACGGAAGGGAGAGGAAGATGGCTAAGCTCACAGTGAGTGCGACGAAGCCCTTGGCGTGGCCGGAGATGGACCGGAGCGACGACGACGTTGAAGGGGATCTCCGGCGACGGCGGTTCGGGTGAGGTCGTTGCGGTGGACTCGGGCGTTGCGAGTGCTCGGGGCTCGGCTTGCTCGATGGAGTGGACAGCGGTGGAGCTCCTGGACACGGTGAGAGGACGCACGGACGGCGGGGAGCACGGCTACGACGAAGGCACGGCGATGGTGGCGTCGGCCATG
>NC_041384.1:470560551-470581333 GCF_002162155.2 Triticum dicoccoides
CATGGCGGGGGAGCGCGAGGGGGAGGAGCTGGAGAGGAGAGGGGGTGTCTGGGGGGTTCGGGGGAGCGAGGGAGGCCGGTCCACGACGTCACCGGGCGCGGGGAGCGGCGAGGCGGCGAGCAGGTGCGTGGCGCGCGCTGCGGTCGCCGTCGGGCACCTGCCTGCCTGCCTGGCCGGCAAGCAGCTCGCTGGAGCGGCGCTGGGCTGGGCCGGCAGGTGGGCCGGGAGCAGGCGCCAGGTAAGTTTTTCCATTTCTTTCTATTTTCTGTTTTTTTAATACTTCTGCAACTTTGTTGAATTAAATAAAATACTTAGGCAACTCCTAAAATCACCAAACTACTCCTGGTCCATAGTTGGATTATTTCCAACATGAAACATTTTAGTTTGGAGATATTTGAGCATTTAAATATTTTATATAATTTTAAATGCCCAAATTCAAATATTTATGATTTAATTCAAAAACCCTAAGATGGCCTAGGAAAATGTGCATCACTTTTGGCAGAGGTTCTGAACCAAGACAAAAATGATGGGCATTTTAGAAGGGCATTTCAGGTTCATTGAAAAAGTTTTTTTTAGTAAACCCTAATTGGATTCAGAGGGGACTGGGGGTTCTGTCATCCCCATTTCAGGTTTCTGATGAAAGAGTAAACATGATGCAACACTCTAATGCATGGCTAACGAGGATGTGACAATATCACACAAGGTGTTCCTCCGGTATTCGGGAGTTGCATAATCTCATAGTCAAAGGAACATGTATAAGTCATGATGAAAGCAATAGCAATAAAAGTAAACAATCATTTATGCTAAGCTAACGGATGGGTCTTGTCCATCACATCATTCTCTAATGATGTGATCTCGTTCATCAAATGACAACACATGTCTATGGTCAGGAAACTTAACCATCTTTGATTAACGAGCTAGTCAAGTAGGGGCATACTAGGGACACTCTGTTTTATCTATGTATTCACACATGTACTAAGTTTCCGGTTAATACAATTCTAGCATGAATAATAAACATTTATCATGGTATAAGGAAATATAAATAACAACTTTATTATGGCCTCTAGGGCATATTTCCTTCAGTCTCCCACTTGCACTAAAGTCAATAATCTACTTCACATCGCCTTGTGATTTAACACCAATAGTTCATATTTTTATGTTATTAGTTCACATCTCCATGTGACTAATACCCAAAGGGTTTACTAGAGAGAATAATCTAGTTCACATTGCTATGTGATTAACACCCAAAGAGTGATCATGTTTTGCTTGTGAGAGAAGTTTAGTCAACAGGTCTGCCACATTCAGAGCCGTATGTATTTTTGAAAATTTTCTATGTCTACAATGCTCTGCACGGAGCTACTCTAGCTAATTGCTCCCACTTTCAATATGTATCTAGATTGAGACTTAGAGTCATCTAGATCGGCGTCAAAGCTTGCATCGGCGTAACTCCTTACGACGAACTCCTTGTCACATACATAACCGAGAAACATTTCCTTATTCCACTAAGGAAATTATGACCGCTGTTCAGTGATCCACTCCTGGATCACTATTGTACCCTCTTGCCAAACTCATGGTGAGGTACACAATAGGTCGGGTACACAACATAGCATACTTTATAGAACCTATGACTCAGGCATAGGGAATGACTTTTCATTCTTTTCCTATTTTTTGCCGTGGTCGGGTTTTGAGTCATTACTCAACTTCACACCTTGCAACACAGGCAAGAACTCCTTCTTTGACTGTTCCATTTTGAACTACTTTCAAAACTTGTCAAGGTATGTACTCATTGAAAAAATTTATCAAGCATCTTGATCTATCTCTATAGATCTTGATGCTCAATATCTAAGCATCTTCACCAAGGTGTTTCTTTGAAAAACTCCTTTCAAACACTCCTTTATGCTTTCCAGAAAATTCTACATTATTTCCTATCAACAATATGTCATTCACATATACTTAGAAATGCTGTAGTGCTCCCACTCACTTTCTTGTAAATATAGGCTTCACCGCAAGTTTGTATAAAACTATATGCTTTGATCAACTCATCAAAGCGTATATTCTAACTCCGATATGTTTGCACCAGTCCATAGATGGATCGCTGGAGCTTGTACACTTTGTTAGCACCTTTAGGATTGACAAAACTTTCTTGTTGTATCATATACAACTCTTCTTTAAGAAATTCATTAAGGAATGCAGTTTTGACATCCATTTGCCAGATTTCATAAAATGTGGCAATTGCTAACATGATTCGGACAGACTTAAGCATCGCTACGAGTGAGAAAATCTCATCGTAGTCAACACCTTGAACTTGTCAAAACCTTTTTGCGACAATTCGAGCTTTGTAGATAGTAACACTACTATCAGCGTCCGTCTTCCTCTTGAAGATCCATTTATTCTCAATGGCTTGCCAATCATCGAGCAAGTCAATCAAACTCCATACTTTGTTCTCATACATGGATCCCATCTCAGATTTCATGGCCTTAAGCCATTTCGTGGAATCTGGGCTCATCATCGCTTCATCATAGTTCATAAGTTCATCATGGTCTAGTAACATGACTTCAAGTACAGGATTACTGTACCACTCTGGTGTGGATCAAGCTCTGGTTAACCTACGAAGTTCTGTAGTAACTTGATACGAAGTTTCATGATCATCATCATTAACTTACTCTCTAGTTGGTGTAGGCATCACATGAACATATTTATCTGATTAACTACTTTCCAATTCGAGAGAAGGTACAGTTACCTCATCAAGTTTTAATTTCCTCCCACTCACTTCTTTTGAGAGAAACTCATTCTCTAGAAAGGATCCATTCTTAGCAATGAAAATCTTGCCTTCGGAACTGTGATAGAAGGTGTACCCAACAGTTTCCTTTGGGTATCCTATGAAGACGCATTTCTCCGATTTGGGTTCGAGCTTATCAGGTTGAAGCTTTTTCACATAAGCATCATAGCCCCAAACTTTAGGAAATGACACCTTAGGTTTCTTGCTAAACCATAGTTCATATGGTGTCGTCTCAACGGATTTTTAGACGGTACCCTATTGAATGTGAATGCAGCTGTCTCTAATGCATAACCCCAAAATGACAGTGGTAAATCGGTAAGAGACATCATAGATCGCACCATATCTAATAAAGTACGGTTACGACATTCGGACACACCATTACTCCGTGTTGTTCCAGGTGGGATGAGTTGTGAAATTTATTCCACATTGTTTCTAAATGAAGGCCAAACTCGTAACTCAAATATTTGCCTCCACGATCAGGTCATAGAAACTTTATTTCTTGTTACGATGATTCTTAACTTCACTCTGAATTTCTTTGAACTTTTCAAATGTTTCAGACTAGTGTTTCATTAAGTAGATATACATATATCTACTTAAATCATCTGTGAAGGTCAGAAAATAATGACACCCGCCATGAGCCTCAACACTCATCAGATCGCATACATCAGTATGTATTATTTCCAATAAGTCAGTGGTTCGCTCCATTGTTTCGGAGAACAGAGTCTTAGTCATCTTGCCCATGAGGCATGGTTCGCAAGCATCAAATGATTCATAATCAAGTGATTCCAAAAGTCCATCTGCATGGAGTTTCTTCATGCGCTTTACACCAATATGACCTAAACGGTAGTGCCAATAGTATGTTGCGCTATCATTAACAACTTTGCATCTTTTGGCATCAATATTATGAATATGTGTATTACTATGATCGAGATTCAATAAACCATTCACCTTGGGTGTATGACCACAGAAGGTTTTATTCATGTAAACAGAATAACAATTATTCTTTGACTTAAATGAATAACCGTATTGCAATAAACAAGATCCAATCATATTATGCTCAACGCAAACACCAAATAACATTTATTTTAGGTTCAATACTAATCCCGAGGGTAAAGGGAGTGTGCGATGGTGATCTTATCAACCTTGGAATTACTTCCAACACACATCGTCAACTCGCCCTCAACTAGTCTCTGTTCATTTTGTAACTCCTGTTTCAAGTTACTAATCATAGCAACTGAACCTGTATCAAATACCCAGGGGCTACTATGAACACTAGTAAAGTACACATCACTTACATGTATATCATATATACTTTTGTTCACTTTTCCATCCTTCTAATCCGCCAAGTATTTAGGGCAGTTCCGCCTCAAGTGACCATTTCCTTTGCAGTAGAAGCACTCGGTTTCAGGCTTGGGTCTAGCTTTGGGCTTCTTCATGGGAGTGGCAACTCACTTGTCATTCTTCTTGAAGTTCCCTTTCTTTCCCTTGCCCTTTTACTTGAAACTAGTGGTCTTGTTAACCATCAACACTTGATGCTGTTCTTGATTTCTATCTTTGCCGATTTCAGCATCGCGAAGAGCTCGGGAATTGTTTTACGTCATCCCTTGCTTATTATAGTTCATCACTAAGTTCGAGTAACTTGGTGATAGTGACTAGAGAACTCTGTCAATCACTATCTTATCTGGAAGATTAACTCCCACTTGATTCAAGCAATTGTAGTACCCAGACAATCTGAGCACATGCTCACTACTTGAGCTATTCTCCTCCATCTTGTAGGCAAAGTACTGTCAGAGGTCTCATACCTCTCGGCACGGGCATGAGTCTGAAATACTAATTTCAACTCTTGGAACATCTTGTATGCTCTGTGGCGTTCAAAACATTTTTGAAGTCCCGGTTCTAAGCCGTAAATCATGGCGCACTAAACTATCAAGTAGTCATCATACCGAGCTTGCCAAACATTCATAATGTCTGCCTCTGCTCCTGCAATAGGTCCGTCACCTAGCAGTGCATCAAGAACATAATTTTTCTGTGCATCAATGAGGATAATCCTCAGATCACGGAGCTAGTCTGCATCATTGCTACTAACACCTTTCAACATAGTTTTCTCTAGGAACATATCATAAATAAAATGGGGAAGCTATACACGAGCAATTGATCTACAACATAGATATGTGAATACTATCAGGACTAAGTTCATGATAAATTTAAGTTCAATTAATCATATTACTTAAGAACTCCCACTTAGATAGACATCCCTCTAGTCATCTAAATGATCACGTGATCCATATCAACTAAACTATGTCTGATCATCACGTGAGATGGAGTAGTTTTCAATGGTGAACATCACTATGTTGATCATATCTACTATATGATTCACGGTCGACCTTTCGGTCTCAGTGTTCAGAGGCCATATCTGCATATGCTAGGCTCGTCAAGTTTAATCAGAGTATTCTGCTTGTGCAAAACTGCCTTGCACCCATTGTATGTGAATGTAGAGCTTGTCACACCCGATCATCATGTGGTGTCTCAGCACGAAGAACTGTCGCAACGGTGCATACTCAGGGAGAACACTTATACCTTGAAATTTTAGTAAGAGATCATCTCATAATGCTAACGTCGTACTAAGCAAAAATAAGATGCATAAAGGATAAACATCACATGCAATCAATATAAGTGATATGATATGGCCATCATCATCTTGTGCCTTTGATCTCCATCTCCAAAGCACCGTCTTGATTACCATCATCACCAGCTTGACACCTTGATCTCCATCATAGCATCGTTGTTGTCTCGCCAACTATTGCTTCCATGACTATCGCTACCGCTTAGTGATAAAGTAAAGCAATTACATGGCGATTGCATTTCATACAATAAAGCGACAACCATGTGGGTCCTGCCAGTTGCCGATAACTGTGTTACAAAACATGATCATCGCATACAATAATTTATATAATCACGCCTTGACCATATCACATCACAACATGCCCTGCAAAAACAAGTTAGATGTCCTCTACTTTGTTGTTGCAAGTTTTACGTGGCTGCTACGGGCTTCCAGCAAGAACCATTCTTACCTACAGCATAAAATCACAATGTGGTATAGTGATTGCTTTTTGATCTTCAGAAAGAACCTTGTTCATTGAATCCTATTCAACTAAAGTTGGAGAAACAAACACTCGCCAGCCACCTATGTGCAAAGCACATCGGTAGAACCAGTCTCATGAATGCGGTCATGTAATGTCGGTCCGGGCCGCTTCATCCAACAATACCGCCAAATAAAGAAACAACTAGTGACGGCAAGCAATATGTATATACCCATGCCCACAACTCCTTTGTGTTCTACTCGTGCATAAAACATCTATGCATAGACCTGACTCTGATACCACTGTTGGTGAACGTAGTATTTCAAAATTTGCCTACGATCATGCAAGATCTATCTAGGAGAAGCATAGAAACAAGCGGGTACAGTGTGTCCACGTACCCTCGTAGACCGAAAGCGGAAGTGTTTAGTAACGCGGTTGATGTAGTCGAACGTCTTTGCGATCTAATCGATCCAAGTACCGAACGTATGACACCTCCGCATTCAGCACATGTTCAGCTCGATGAAATCCCTCGGGCTCTTGATCTAGTTGAGACCGAAGGAGAGTTCGGTCAGCACGACGGCGTGGCAACGGTGATGATGAAGTTACCGGCGCAGGGCTTCGCCTAAGCACTATGACGATATGACCGAGGTGTGTAACTATGGAGGGGGGCACCGCACACGGCTAAGACAAATATTGGAGTGCCTTTGGGGTGTCCCCTGCCCACGTATATAAAGGAGGGAGGAGGAGGAGGCTGGCCTATGAGGGGGGCGCCTATAGGGGGAGTCCAACTAGGAATCCCAATCCTAGTTGGAGTCCCCTTCTTTTTCCAAGAGGGGAGCGAGGGAAGAAGTAAGAGAGGGAGAAGGAAAGAGAGGGGGGCGCCGCCCCCTCCCTAGTCCAATTTGGACTTGCCATGGGGGGCGCACGGCCAACCCTTGATGCCCTTCTCTCCTTTCCCTTATGGCCCATTAAGGCCCAATACTTCTCTCGACGAATTCCCGTAACTCTCCGGTACTCCGAAAAATACCCGAACCACTCAGAACCTTTCCGATGTCCGAATATAGCCTTCCAATATATAAATCTTTACGTCTCGACCATTTCGAGACTCCTCGTCATGTCCGTGATCTCATCTGGGACTCCGAACAAACTTCGGTCATCAAATTACATAACTCATAATACAAATCTTCATCGAACGTTAAGCGTGCATACCCTACGAGTTCGAGAACTACATAGACATGACCGAGACACATCTCTGATCAATAACCAATAGCGGAACCTGGATGCTCATATTGGCTTCTACATATTCTACGAAGATCTTTATTGGTCAAACCGCATAACAACATACGTTGTTCCCTTTGTCATCGATATGTTACTTGCCCGAGATTCGATCGTTGGTATCATCATACCTAGTTCAATCTTGTTACTGGCAAGTCTCTTTACTCGTTTCGTAATGCAACATCCCGCAACTAACTCATTAGTTACATTTCTTGCAAGGCTTATAGTGATGTGCATTACCGAGAGAGCCCAGAGATACCTCTCCGACAATCGGAGTGACAAATCCTAATTTGGATCTATGCCAACTCAACAAACACCATCGGAGACACCTGTAGAGCATCTTTATAATCACCCAATTATGTTGTGACATTTGATAGCACACAAGGTGTTCCTCCGGTATTCTTGAGTTGCATAATCTCATAGTCAGAGGAACATGTATAAGTCCTGATGAAAGCAATAGGAATAAAACTAAAGGATCATTTATGCTAAGCTAATGGATGGGTCTTGTCCATCACATCATTCTGTAAAGATGTGATCCCGTTCATCAAATGACAACACATGTCTATGGTCAGGAAACTTAACCATCTTGGATTAACAAGCTAGTCAAGTAGAGGCATACTAGGGACACTCTGTTTTGTCTATGTATTCACACATGTACTAAGTTTCCGGTTAATAAAATTCTAGCATGAATAATAAATGTTTATCATGATATAAGGAAATATAAATAACAAGTTTATTATTGCCTCTAGGGCATATTTCCTTCACTTCTCACATGTTGCCATCGGGGCATGCTGCTAGCCGCCGGCGTTCTCCTTCCCGGCCTTGTAGGTAGCAGCCCACCGTGCTTCGATCTCCGCCAAGCTCTTCTTACCACGGCGTGCGACCTATTTTTTTCTTGCGGCGGCGGGACTCTCTTTTCTTGACTGCTTTCTGCCTTTTCCACTCCTTCTATGCGGCTTTGGCCGCCTCTAGATCCACCACCCATTCATCCATGGCAGCCTCAAAGGCCGCCCATGTAACTGTTTGGCCCCCAGCAGCGATGAACTCGGCGCGGCGAGATGCCATCGCTTCCTTACCATGGGTGCTGTCACGGGCGGCGAGGAACATGGCGCGACGAGATGCCATCGCTTCCTTACTAGTTACTATGCACCGTGGTGCCAAGGATGACGCCTAGAGAGAGATCTGGGATGGAGGCGCCGGGCAGCCGTAAAGTGTAGTGGTATTCAAGAGCTCAACGACAAACGACAAAAAATTTGGCTTCCCTTAATATTTTGCTTGTTCATTATCGCACACGGTTCATCTCCGTCGCTTTCGGAAACAGTGTGCGCTGAGCCTATTGTGTGTTGCGTTATGATTGGCCGGAACCCCAGCCATGCGGATCGCGCATGTGCACCGTAGGATGCGCTGCGATCGAACGGCAATCCACGTCCCTCACATCACACCCGTGCACCTGTAGTTGGATTGGATTTATATGCGCTAAATGCCTAGAAAATGCACATAATCCCCTAAATATGGTAAATGAGCCCGAAAAAATGCCTAATTTGAACACGGTGATTTGCAGGGTGTATGTTCGTCATAGAAAAAAACTCCAGGGCAAAGAACGAAGAAAATTTGGATTCCCTTCAATCTTGGTGATTTCCCTCTCGAAAGCATGAACTTCTTTGGTGATTGTTCGATTTATGAAGGGCCTGCATGACGACATAAGTTAAACCTTCTCAAATTTTTACCAGGGCATGGTGAGGTCATACCATGGCACACCATGCCAGGCGTCATGTTTTTCAAGCATTTATTTCATTTTTTTCGATAGTTGAAAACCCAATAAACAAACGTTTGTGGTTGACTATTCCCACACATTTCATCAAAATATCTGTCCCTTCCTTGTAAAAGGCATGCGAATTTACTAAATGGCACGAGCATGGTTTTCTAGGCCGTTCTTGTGCACCCTTTCCTGCACTGATTGTTTGAACCTGAATTATGTGCATTAATGCCTAGGAAATGCACATAATCCCCGAAATATGGCAAATGAACCTGGAAAAGTGCCAAATTTGAACATGGTGATTTGCCGGTTGTATGTTCATCATAGAAAAAAAACTCATGGACAAAGGACAAAGGAAATTTGGGTCCCCCTTCAATCTTGGTGATTTCCCCCTTGAAACCATGAAACTTCATTGGTGATGGTTCGATTTATGAAAGGCGTTCATCACGACATAAGGAAGACATTCTCCAATTTTTACCAGGGCATGGTGAGGCCATACCATGGCACCACGCCAGGCGTCGTGTTTTCCCACCATGTTTTTCATTTTTTGTATAGTTGGTAACCTAGTAAACGACGCGTTTATGGTTGACTATTGCCACGCATTTCCTTGAAATATCTTCCCATTCCTTATAAAAGACATGAGAATGTACTAAATAACACGGGCATGGTTTTCCAGACCGTTCTTGTGCACCTTTTCATGCACCGATTGTTTGAATTTGAATTATGTCCATTAATGCCTAGAAAATGCACATAATCCCATAAATATGGTAAATGAGCCCGGAAAAAATGTCAAATTTGAACACGTTGCATTTGAGGCGGTATGTTGATCGTTGGAAAAAACTGAATGAGAAACTAGGACGGAAATTGGATTCCCCTTGGATCTTGGGTATTTCCCTCTCGAAAGCATGGAACTTCCTCGGTGATGGTTCAATTTATTAAGGGTGTGCATGACGACATAAGCCAAACCTTCTCAAATTTTTAGCAGGCCATGGTGAGGTCATACCATGGCACCATGCCAGGCTCATGTTTTTCAACCATTTATTTCATCTATTTCTATAGTTGAAAACCAAACAAACAAACATTTGTGGTTGACTATTGCCACACATTTCATCGAAATATCTACCCATTCCTTGTAAAAGGCATGAGAATTTACTAAATGGCACGAGCATGGTTTTCCAGGCCGTTCTTGTGCATCCTTTCTTGCATCGATTATTTGAACTTGAATTATGTGCATTAATGCCTAGGAAATGCACATAATCCCCGAAAATGGCAAATGAACCCGGAAAAGTGCCAAATTTGAACATGATGATTTGCAGGTTGTATCTTTATCATAGAAAAAAACTCGTGGACAAAGGACAAAGGAAATTTAGATCCCCCTTCAATCTTGATGATTTCCCCCTCGAAACCATGAAACTTCCTCGGTGATGGTTCGATTTTTGAAACGCGTGCATGACAACAGTTTTACCAGGGCACGGTGAGGCCATATCATGGCACCACACCAGGCATCACGTTTTCCAAAAATGTATTTCATTTTTGTATAGTTATTAACCAAGTAAATGACGCGTTTATGGTTGACTATTGCCGCACATTTCCTTGAAATATCTGCCCATTCCTTGTAAAATGCATGAGAATGTACCAAATAGCACGAGCATGGATTTCCAGACCGTTCTTGCACACCTTTTCATGCACCGATTGTTCGAATTTGAATTATGTGCATAATTAATGACTAGAAAATGTACGGAAGGTAAATGAGTTCAGAAAAATGTCAAATTGGAACACGTTGCATTTGAAGCGGTATGTTGATCATTGGAAAAAAAACTGAATGACAAACTAGGACGGAAATTTGGATTCCCCTTCAATCTTGGTGATTTCCCTCTCTAAAGCATTCAACTTCCTCGGTGATGGTTCGATTTATGAAGGGCGTGCATGACGACATAAATCAAACCTTCTCAGCTTTTAACCAGGGCACGGTGAGGCCATACCATGGCACCACGCCAGGCGACATGTTTTCCAAGCACGTATTTCATTGTTCTATAGTTGATAACCCAGTAAATGACACGTTTTTGGTTGACTATTGCCACACATTCCATTGAAATCTCTGCCCATTCATTGTAAAAGGCTTGATAAATTACTAAATACCATGAGTATGGTTTTTCTAGACCATTCTTGTGCACCTTTTCAAGCACCAATTGTTTGAATTTGAATTATGTGCATTAATGCCTACATAATGCACATAATCCCCTAAATATTGTAAATGAACACGGAAAAGTGTCAAATTTGAACACGGTGATTAGCAGGGTTTATGTTCTTCGTAGGAAAAAAAATTCATGGATGAAGGACAAATGAAATTTGGATTTCCATTCAATCTCGGTGATTTACTATCGCACACGATTCATCTCAGTCGCCTCTGCGAACCGTGTGTGTTCACTGACACATGCAAAAGTAAAAAAAGAAAACCCTCACCCACTTCGTCCCCACTCACTCGCCTCAGACTCTTCCGCAACTCTGCACCCTAAGCTCGATGGCTGTTGGCGGCGGGCGTAGGTCACGCTCCAAACGGCACGGATTTCGCCCCTACCACTTTTCGCCGCCTATCTGCACTGACATTCTAGACTATGGCCGATTAGGCTTTTCTGCGGGATTCGGCCGGGGATTTTTCTCATGGAGAAGGTAATCAACTTAGCGAAATATTCACTCATCTCTTACACAGTCTGTTCGTCGGTGTTAATCAACCGACGGAAATCGTTGTGGAATCATTTTTGTTCTAGCTAATTCATGGGTATTCATTCATGTGTCCACAGTGCGAGCACAAATCGGGCAACAGTGGTCATGGCCAGTCAGAAATGAAGTTCTATCTCACCATTCCAGATGACTTCAGGGAACGCTCGGTATGTTCAATCTCAACCAACCACGGTCGGCATGGCCTAAATTTGTGAACATATACCGCATGTTGCTACATTATCTACATATTTGCATCAAATCTTTGTTACATTATCTATTTTTAATTCTATATTTTTGTACTTTTCTTTCATCTATATATTGATCTGTTCTATCAGTTACTCCCATATTTGCATCTTGCTCTGTTATTTCAATATATCTAATTTACGATCTTAATTTTCATTTCAAGCAGTACATCCCTTGCTATGCAAGAACATGAGTAGAAGGAAATCTTGGGCTTTACTTTGTTGATGACTCCCAGGATGTCATATTGACAATGCAGCATGGATTTATAATGTCAGTTCGCGTAAAACTTGGTAAAGATGGTCACTCCTATTTTAGTGCAGACCTTTGGAGAAAAATGTCTAAGTGTTACGAACTGAAAGCTTGCAATAAAATTCTAGTGTGTGCACCACAGCCTGGTCTAATTAACATGGATGTTTAATTCCCCAACGTCATCAGCCGATCAAAGTCTGATCGAGGTTAGTGTCCTTTCAACTTTCTCCATGCTGTCATATTACTTAGCAAAATCGGGGTATTTGTTTTGACTAATTCGTCGCTATTTAAGCAACCAATTGTGATTTCATATTCTGACTCTATTCCTAGGCAGTAACAAATTCTATTTACCAATTTATGTGCACTATATATGCTTCTGCCATGTTCTGAATAAATAATACCTTTCCACCTTTTAAGCAGGATATGTTGGATGCATAGTGAATGATCTGTATGTTACTAAGCGTACCAAATTTCACTGGAAGGACTTGAAGGATGTCATAAACTTTGTTGATAATCTTACATAGATAGCACAACGTATGAACACTGGATTTTGGATGGTATTAATTAGACCAATGGTGCACACACTGAACAAGACCAATTGTGTGCACAAAACACTGGTAAAATGTCTTATTTTAATGTTGATGCTCATAAACTATATATATCTTCAACGATATGTTACAATTGGTTTTTATTCTACATGTCAACAGAAATTTCCCCCTGTAGTAGTTCCTGGATCGATTTCCTGGCGTGGTCGAATTACACTTGTGCCTACTAATAACGCCAAAGTGATTGAAAGGTATTGCATTTCCCGTAGAAATGGAACCATTCAAATTAACAAGTTCTCGCTTCTCGTGGCAATGCATCCATATTGGAAAATTGGAGACACTATTCTACTCATGCTCTACCAAGGCACATGAGGGCTCTTCCTTTTCATTAACGAGATGCCGAGTCACCGTGATCAAGCTGCTTCCAGTGGATAGTTGTGGCTGTTGGCCCTCAGCCTCTTAAAATGTGCTAGCTGTTACTATATATGTTAAGTATGTAGATATGGACCATATGGTTGTTGGCCCTTAGCCTCTTAAAATGTGATAGTTGTTACTATGTTACGTATTTAGATATGGACCATATGGTTGTCAAAACCGTGTTACGAAGATCCTCCTTTTGCCGAATAGTGTAACCACCATATATATGTTACTCAAATGCGGTTACCCAAGTTCATAAATTTTCATGGAAAGTATTAGTATCGTACACAGTTCATTGGGTTTAAGCGTGTGCCCGATGTCCAGAAGGCATTTGCATATTAACTGTCCATATTGCAAATTCACACACATGTTAACATAAGGAGACGTATGTGTAACATACTAATCATTGTACACGAGTACTCGCAGATGCATCGTGTGCGATACTCCTAGCCACCGCAAGCAACTAGTTTGCATTTTTCAAAGTTTTTTGTACACACAGAATCACACACGAACTAACTATATTGACCGTCTGTGTTGTAATTTCTCATCGCAAACAGTTCATCCGAGTCGGTTGTTTGCCACGTATCACACACATCTTGTTTACACGACTCGTTTGTGTTCTTTTGGCTCATCGCAAACATTTCATCCATGTGAACTATATGCCGCATATCACACACATCTTGTTACGTTGAACCGTTTTTGTTGTGTTCCCTAATCAAAAACAATTCTTCTGAGTGAGCCGTATGCCGAATATCACACACACATTCATATGGCTGCCCATTTCTGTTGTTCTACCTCATCGCAAACTGTTCGATTGGATTAACCGTGTGTCCTGCATGGCACACACATTGATATGGCTGCCCGTTTATGTTGTTCTGCCTCATCGCAAATAGTTTGAATGGATTAACCGTGTGCCCTGCATCGCACACGCAACTAAAATCTGAACTGTGTTTGATGGCTCCACCATCGCAGACGTTTTGCACCTTTTTGACGATTTTTTACACCATTGTTTGTGATCATTGCATCGCACACAGTTTCAGCAAAGGGTCTCTGGTCGTAGTGTTGCGTTAGCAGTATCTTGCAGTAGTGTGTGCCGTGCTTTACGGCTTAGAATTGGGACTTCAAAGACGTTTTGTTCGTCATGGACCATATGAGATGTTCCAGGAATTGAAGTTAATATTTCAAGCAAATGCACGAGTTGAGAGATATGAAGTCTCCAACAAGTTCTATAGCTGCAAGATGGAGGAGAACAATTCTGCCAGTGAACACATACTCAAAATGTCTGGGTATCATAATCACTTGACTCAGCTGGGAGTTAATCTTCCAGATGATAATGTTATTGACAGAGTTCTTCAATCACTGCCACCAAGCTACAAAGGCTTTGTGGTGAACTATAATATGCAGGGGATGGATAAGATAATTCCCGAGCTCTTCGCTATGATCAAAGCTGTGGAGGTAGAAATCAAAAAGGAGCATCAAGTGTTGATGGTTATCAAGACCACTAGTTTCAAGAAAAAGGGCAAGGGAAAGAAGGGGAACTTCAAGAAGAATGGCAAGCAAATTGCCACTCCCAGGAAGAAGCCCAAATCTAGACCCAAGCCTGAAACTGAGTGCTTCTACTACAAAGGGACTGGTCACTGGAAGCGGAACTGCCCCAAGTATTTGGTGGATAAGAAGGATGGCAAAGTGAACAAAGGTATATTTGATATACATGTTATTGATGTGTACCTTACTAATGCTCGTAGTAGCGCCTGGGTATTTGATACTGGTTCAGTTGCTCATATTTGTAACTTGAAACAGGGGCTACAGATTAAACAAAGATTGGCTAGGGACGAGGTGACGATGCGCGTCGGGAATGGTTCCAAGATCGATGTAATCACCGTCGGCACGCTACCTCCACATCTACCTTCGAGATTAGTTTTAGGCCTAAATAATTGTTATTTGGTGCCAACGTTGAGCATGAACATTACATCTGGATCTTGTTTAGTGCGAGATGGTTATTCATTTAAATCAAAGAATAATGGTTGTTCTATTTATATGAGTAATATCTTTTATGGTGATGCACCCTTGAAGAGTGGTCTATTTTTGTTGAATCTCGATTGTGGTGATACACATATTCATAATATTGATGCCAAAAGATGCAAAGTTGATAATGATAGTGCAACATATTTGTCGCACTGTCGTTTAGGTCATATTGGTGTAAAATGACTAAAACTCCGTTCTCCGGAACAATGGAGCGAGCTAATGACTTATTGGAAATAATACATACCGATGTATGCGGTCCAATGAGTGTTGAGGCTTGCGGCGGGTATCGTTATTTTATGACCTTCACAGACGATTTGAGCAGATTGGGTATATCTACTTAATGAAACACAAGTCTGAAAACATTTGAAAAGTTCAAAAAAATGAGAGTGAAGTGGAAAATCGTCATAACAAGAAAATAAAGTTTCTACGATCTGATCGCGGAGGCGAATATTTGCGTTACGAGTTTGGCCTTCATTGAAAACAATGTTGAATAGTTTCACAACTCACGCCACCTAGAACAACACAGCGTAGTGGTGTGTCCGAATGTCGTAATTGTACTTTATTGGATATGGTGCGCTCTATGATGTCTCTTACCAATTTACCAGTATCATTTTGGGATTATGCATTAGAGACAGCGGCATTCACGTTAAATAGGGCACCGTCTAAATCCGTTGAGACAACACCGTATGAACTATAGTTTGACAATAAACCTAAATTGTCGTTTCTTAAAGTTTGGGGTTGCGACGCTTATGTCAAAAGGCTTCAGCCTGACAAGCTCGAACCCAAATAGGAGAAGTGCGTCTTCATAGGATACCCTAAGGAAACAATTGGGTACACCTTCTACCACAAATCCGAAGGCAAGATATTTGTTGCCAAGAATGGAAACTTTCTAGAGAAGGAGTTTCTCTCAAAAGAAGTGAGTGGGAGAACTTGATGAGGTAATTGTACCTTGGAAAGTAGCTCATCAGAGAAATCCATTCCCGAGATCCCTACACCAACTAGAGAGGAAGTTAATGATGATGATCATGAAACTTCAGATCAAGTTACTACAGGACCTCGTAGGTCGAACAGAGCACGTTCCGCACCAGAGTGGTATGGTAACCCTGTTCTGGTAGTCATGTTACTAGACCATGACGAACTTACGAACTATGAAGAAGCGATGATGAGCCCAGATTCCGATAAATGGCTTGAGGCCATGAAATCTGAGATAGGATCCATGTATGAAAACAAAGTGTGGACTTTGGTTGACTTGCCCGATGATCGGCAAGCCATAGAGAATAAATGGATCTTCAAGAAGAAGACTGACGCTGATGGTAATGTTACTGTCTACAAAGCTCGACTTGTCACGAAAGGTTTTCGACAAGTTCAAGGAGTTGACTACGATGACACTTTCTCACCCGTAGCGATGGTTAAGTCTGTCTGAATCATGTTAGCAATTGCCGCATTTTCTGATACTGAAATCTGGCAAATGGACGTCAACACTACATTCCTCAATGGATTTCTTAAAGAAGAGTTGTATAGTATGCAACCAGAAGGTTTTGTCGATTCTAAAGGTGCTAACAAAGTGTGCAAGCTCCAGTGATCAATCTATGGACTGGTGCAAGCATCTCGGAGTTGGAATATACACTTTGATGAGGTGATCAAAGCATATTGTTTTATACAGACTTCAAGATAAGCCTGTATTTACAAGTAAGTGAGTGGGAGCTCTGTAGCATTTCTAATATTACATCTGGATGACATATTGCAGATTGGAAATGATATAGAATTTCTAGATAGCATAGAAGGATACTTGAATAAAAGTTTGTCAATGAAAGACCTCATTGAAGCTGCTTATATATTAGGCATCAAGATCTATAGAGATATATCAATACGCTTAATAGGACTTTCACAAAGCACATACCTCGATAAAGTTTTGAAGAAGTTCAAAATGGATCAGTCAAAGAAAGGGTTCTTGCCTGTGTTACAAGGTGTGAAGTTGAGACAGACTCAATGTCCTACCACTGCAGAAGATTGAGAGAAAATGAAAGTCATTCCCCATGCCTCAGCCATAGGTTCTATCATGTATGATATGTTGTGTCCAGACCTGATGTGTGCCTTGCTATAAGTTTAGCAGGGAGGTGTCAAAGTAATCCAGGAGCGGATCATGGGACAGGGTCAAGAACATCCTGAAGTAGCTAAAAAGGACTAAGGATATGTTTATCGTTTATGGAGGTGACAAAGAGCTCGTAGTAAATGGTTACGTTGATGCTAGCTTTGACACTAATCCGGATGACTCTAAGTCACAAAATGGATACGTATTTATATTGAATGGTGGAGCTGTTAGTTGGTGCAGTTCCAAGCAAAGCATCATGGCGGGATCTACGTGTGAAGCGGAGTTCATAGCTGCTTCGAAAACAGCAAATGAAGGAGTCTGGATGAAGGAGTTCATATCCGATCTAGGTGTAATACCTAGTGCATCGGGTCCAATGAAAATCTTTTGTGAAAATTGTGGAGCAATTGCCTTGGCGAAGGAATCATGATTTCACAAAAGAACCAAACACATCAAGAGACGCTTCAACTCCATCTGTGATCAAGTCAAGGAGGGAGACATAGAGATTTGCAAAATACATACAGATTTGAATGTGGCAGACCCGTTGACTAAGCCTCTTCCACGAACAAAACATGATCAGCATCAATACTCCACGGGTGTTAGAATCATTACAATGTACTCTAGATTATTGAATCTAGTGCAAGTGGGATACTGAAGGAAATATGCCCTAGAGGCAATAATAAAGTTGTTATTTTATATTTCCTTATTCATGATAAAATGTTTATAATTCATGCTAGAATTGTATTGAGCGGAAGCCTTAACACATGTGTGAATACATAGACAAACACTGAGTCCCTAGTGAGCCTCTGAAGGAAATATGCCCTAGAGGCAATAATAAAGTTGTTATTTTATATTTCCTTATATTATCATAAATGTTTATTATTCATGCTAGAATTGTATTAACCGAAACTTGATACATGTGTGGATACATAGACAAAACACCGTGTCCCTACTAAGCTTCTACTAGACTAGCTCATTAATCAAAGATGGTTAAGTTCCTAACCATAGACATGTGTTGTCATTTGATGAACGGGATCACATCATTAGGATAATGATGTCATGGACAAGACCCATCCGTTAGCTTAGCATTATGATCGTTCGGTTTTATTGTTATTGCTTTCTTCATGATTTATACATATTCCTTTGACTATGAGATTATGCAACTCCCAGATACCGGAGGAATACCTTGTGTGGTATCAAATGTCACAACATAACTGCGTGATTACAAAGATGCTCTACGGGTATCTTCGAAGGTCTTTGTTGGGTTGGCATAGATCGAGATTAAGATTTGTCACTTCGAGTATCGGAGAGGTATCTCTGGGCCCTCTCGGTAATGCACATCCTAATAAGCCTTGCAAGCAATGTAACTAACGAGTTAGTTGCGGGATGATGCATTATGGAACGAGTAAACAGACTTGCCGGTAACGAGATTGAACTAGGTATGGAGATACCGATGATCTAATCTCGGGCAAGTAACATACCGGTGACAAAGGGAATAACGTATATTGTCATAATGGTTTGACCAATAAAGATCTTCATAGAATATGTGGGAGCCAATATGAGCATCCAGGTTCCGCTATTGGTTATTGACGGGAGAGGTCTCTCGGTCATGTCTACATAGTTCTTGAACCCGTAGTGTCCGCACGCTTAACGTTCGATGACGATTTGTATTATATGAGTTATGTGATTTGGTGACCGAATGTTGTTCGGAGTCCCGAATGAGATCACGGACATGAAGAGGAGTCTCGAAATGGTCGAGAGGTAAAGATTCATATATGACGATAGTATTCGGACACCAGAAAGTGTTCTAGGGGTACCAGGTACGTATCGGGTCACCGGAAGGGGTTCTGGGCACCCTCCGGCAAAGATATGGGCCTTATTGGGCCAAGGGCGGGACAGACCAGCCCCTAGTGGGCTGGTGCGCCCCCATATAGGCCGAATAGGAGGAGAAGGAAGGAGGGGAAGGGAGAAAGGAAAGGGGAGGATTCGGCCTCCCCCTTCCCTTCTCTTCCCCCCTCTCTTTCCTTCCACCTCCGACACTTATGGAAGGGGGGAGGCCGACTTGTGGGAGGCGTCCAAGTAGGATTACTCCTACTTGGGACGCCACTTGCTTCCCCTCTCCCTCTCCCACCTATATATATGTGCGGGGGCACCGCTAGAACACACATTAATTGCTCCAAGTCATGTGCGGCGCCCCCCTCCACAGTTTACGCCTCCGGTCATATTCACGTAGTGCTTAGGCGAAGCACTACGCAGATCACTTCCCATCACCGTCACCACGTCTTCGTGCTTACGGAAGTCTCACTCGACACTTTGCTGGATCAAGAGTTCGAGGGACGTCATCGAGCTGAACGTGTGCAGAACTTGGATGTGCCCGACGTTCGGTGCTTGATCGGTCGGAACGAGAAGAAGTTCGACTACATCAACCGCGTTAACAAACACTTCGGCTTTCGGTCTACGAGGGTACATGGACACACTCTTCCCCCCTTGTTGCTATGCATCTCCTAGATAAATCTTGCGTGAGCATAGGATTTTTTTTTGAAATTGCATGCTACGTTCCCCGACAGCCTCTACTTGACTAGCTCGTTGATCAAAGATGGTTATGGTTTCCAAACCATGGACATGATTTGTCATTTGATAACAGGATCACATCATTAGGAGAATGATGTGATGGACATCACCCATCCGTTAGCTTAGCATATTGATCGTTCAGTTTTATTGCTATTGCTGTCTTCATGTCAAATACATATTCCTTCGACTATGAGATTATGCAACTCCCGGACACCGGAGGAATACCTTGTGTGCTATCAAACGTCACAATGTAACTGGGTGATTATAAAGATCCTCTACAGGTATCTCCGAAGGTGTTTGTTGGGTTGGCATAGATCGAGATTAGGATTTGTCACTCCGATTATTGGAGAGGTATCTCTGGACCCTCTCAGTAGTGCACATCATAAGAAGCCTTGCAAACAAAGTAACTAATGAGTTAGTTACAATATGATGTATTATGGAACGATTAAAGAGACTTGCCGGTAACGAGATTGAACTAGGTATGTGGATACCCATGATCGAATATTGGGCAAGTAACATGCCGATGACATGGGGAATAACATATGTTGTCATAATGGTTCTACCGATAAAGATCTTTGTAAAATATGTAGGAGCCAATATGAGCATCCAGGTTCCGCTATTGGTTATTTACCAGAGAGGTGTCTCGGTCATGTCTACATAGTTCTCGAACCCGTAGGGTCCGTACGCTTAACGTTCGATGACGATTTAGTATTATATGAGTTATGTGATTTGGTGACCGAATGTTGTTCGGAGTCCCAGATGACTTCATGTACATGACGAGGAGTCTCGAAATGGTTAAGAGGTAAATATTGATATATAGGATGATAGTATTCGGACACCAGAAGTGTCCCGGGTAGTATCGGGTATTTATCGGAGTACCGGGGGGGTTACCGGAAACCCCCGGGGGAAGATATGGGCCATAAGAAGGGAGCGCACCAGCCCACAAGGGGTGCCCCCCTAGGCAGGAGGCCGAATTGGAGAAGGAACAAGGGGGGTTCGTCCCCCCTTCCTTTCTCCCTTCCCCCTTCCCTT
>NC_041384.1:470581615-470586868 GCF_002162155.2 Triticum dicoccoides
TTGGGAGAGAATCCCAAGTAGGATTCCTCCTACTTGGGGCACCCCAAGGCTGCTCCCCTCCACCTCCCACCTATATATACGTGGGGAGGGGGCTCCTAGAACACACAACAACAATTTTTAGCCGTGTGTGGCGCCCCCAACCATAGTTTGTACCCTCGGTCATAGTTTTGCAGTGCTTAGGTGAAGCCCTGTGAGAATCACTTCACCGTCACCGTCACCATGCCGTCATGTGGATGAAGCTCATCTACTTCCTCGACACCTTGCTGGATCAAGAAGGCGAGGGACGTCATCGCGCTAAACGTGTGCAGAACTCGGAGGTGTCGTACGTTCGGAG
The DNA here is from genome assembly GCF_002162155.2 of Triticum dicoccoides. Taxonomy (NCBI): domain Eukaryota; kingdom Viridiplantae; phylum Streptophyta; class Magnoliopsida; order Poales; family Poaceae; genus Triticum; species Triticum dicoccoides. The sequence goes on from NC_041384.1 coordinate 470,581,950, forward strand.
CTAGAAGAAGTTCGACTACATCAACTGCGTTGTCAAACACTTCCGCTTTCGGTCTACGAGGGTACATGGACACACTCTCCCCCTCTTGTTGCTATGCATCTCCTAGATAGATCTTGCATGAGCGTAGGAATTTTTTTTGAAATTGCATGCTACGTTCCCCAACAGTCACGCCAACTATTGCTTCTACAACTATCACTAACGCATAGTGATAAAGTAAAGAAATTACATGGCGCTTGCACTTCATATAGTAAAGAGACAACCCTAAGGCTCCTACCGGTTGCTGATATTACAAAACATGATCATCTCATACATCAACATATATCACATCATATCTTGACCATATCACATCACAACATGCCCTGCAAAAACAAGTTAGACGTCCTCTACTTTGTTGTTGCAAGTTTTACGTGGCTGCTACGGGCTTCTGGCAAGAACCGTTCTTACCTGCGCATAAAAGCACAATGGTGATTCATCAAGTTTTTTGTTTTAACCTTCTTCAAGGACCAGCTGCAGTCAAATTCGATTCAACTAAAGTAGGAGAAACAAACACCGCCAACCACCTTTATGCAAAACTTGTTGCATGTTAGTCGGTGGAACCAGTCTCATGTGCGTGGACATGTAAGGTTGGTCTGAGCCTCTTCATCCCACAATACCGCCAAATCAAGATAAGACGTTGCTGGTAAGCAATATGACTATGACCACCCACAACTCTGTGTGTTCTACTCGTGTATATCATCTACGCATAGACCTGGCTCGGATGCCGCTGATGGGAATCGTCGCATGGGAAACAAAAAAATTTATATGCACACGCAATGATCTATCCATGGAGATGCATAACAACTAGGGGGAGAGTGTGTCTATGTACCCTCGTAGACCGTAAGTGGAAGCGTTTCACAACGCGGTTGCTGTAGTCGAACTTCATCGCGCTGCAACCGATCAAGTACCGAACGCACGGCACCTCCGTGTTCTGCACACATTCAGCTTGGTGACGTCCCTCGCCTTCTTGATCCAGCAAGAAGTCGAGGTAGTAGATGAGTTGCATTAGCACAATAGCATGGTGACGGTGATGGTGAAGTGATCTCCGCGGCGCTTCACCTAAGCACTACGAAATATGACCGGGGGTGTAAACGGTGGAGGGGGCGCCCCACACGGCTAGTCAATTGTATGGTGTGTGCTAGTGCCACCCCCATATATATATAGGTGGGAGGGAGAGGGGAGGCTGCCAAGAGGCGCCCCAATGAGGCTGAATCCTATTAGGGGTCCTTCCCTTGGTCGCGCCCCCCTGCCATGTTTGTCGGAGGGGGAAAGAAAGAGGGGGGAGAGGGAAGGAAGGGGGAATCCGATTCCTCTCTTTCCTTTCCCTTCCCCTCTTTCCTTCTCCTCCTAGGCCGACCCATATGGGGGGCGCACCAGCCCCTTGTGGCTTGTGCATTTCCCCTCTTGGCCCATAAGGCCCATATCTTTTGCCGGGGGTGCCCGGAACCCCTTCCAGTCACCCGATAAGTACTCGGAACCCACCGAAACACTTCCGGTGTCCGAATACCATCATCCTATATACCAATCTTTACCTCTCGACCATTTCGAGACTCCTCGCCATGTCTGGCATCTCATCCGGGACTCCAAACAACATTCGGTCACCAAATCACATAACTCATATAATACTATATCGTCATCGAACGTTAAGCGTGCGGACCCTACGAGTTCGAGAACTATGTAGAAATGACCGAGACACCTCTCTGGTCAATAACCAATAGCGGAACATGGATGCCCATATTGGCTCCTACATATTCTATGAAGATCTTATCGGTCGAACCGTTATGACAACATACGTAATTTCCTTTGTCTATCGGTATGTTACTTGCCCGTTCGATTGTCGGTATCTTCATACCTAGTTCAATCTCATTGCCGGCAAGTCTCTTTGCAAGTTCTATAATACATCACCTCGTGAATAACTCCTTAGTCGTTTGCTTGCAAGATTATGATGTGTATTACCCAGAGGGCCCAGAGATACCTCTCCGATACTCGAAGTGACAAGTCCTAATCTCGATATATGTCAATGCAACAAACACCTACGGAGATACCTGTAGAGCATCTTTATAATCACCCAGTTATGTTGTGACGTTTGATAGCACATAAGGCATTCTTCCGGCATCCGGGAGTTGCATAATCTTATAGTCGAAGGAATATGTATTTGACATGAAGAAAGTAATAGCAATACAACTAAATGATCATTATACTAAGCTAATGGATGGGTCTTGTCCATCACATCATACTCCTAATGATGTGATCCCGTTATCAAATGACAATACATGTCTATGGTTGGGAAATCTTAAACATCTTTGATCAATGAGCTAGTCTAGTAGAGGCTTACTAGGGACACGGTATTTGTTTATGTATTCACACATGTATTTAAGTTTCCGATCAATACAATTATAGCTTGAATAATAAACCTTTATCATGAATAAGGAAATATAAAATAACAACTTTATTATTGCCTCTAGGGCACATTTCCTTCAGTTTGATCGTTACCCGCCATCTTCATTATGATCTTGTAGCATAATTTTCTTGTTGCGTAACACTTTCCCCTACGGATGATGTTTCTAATGTTAATTTTGATCACATGGGCGATCCTATCAACCTCCCACAGTGGGACGCTGATGAGTTTGAGGATTTTCTCTAATTGTGTTAGATGATTCATAGTCGAGAGGCTCATATACAACTTCTCAATGATCTAATTGAGCATTTGTGGACGTTCCATGGGAACAAACAGATCATGTAGCAAATGGTTCCTTAATGATAGCAAAGAGATTGGGATGAATACTTATAGATTTGAGATCCGCATTTTCCTTACTAGATGATTCACCCTTATTTTTAGGAATGTACATAAGCTTGGCAACTTTAGTGGAAGGACTTGGAGTATTCTTTACGGAAGAAAAAGAGGTTCCCAAGTTGTTAATAATATCCTCAAGTTTATCGATCCTATTAGAATCGTGATTTATTTTCTCATTTACTATGGGTTCCTTTTCTTTAATATTTTTCAAAGTAACTCCTACTTTAGATACCTATTGAGAGATTTGGTTGTGGATCTTTTTATCCAAATTTTCAATTAACTCTACGGTAGCAACCTTATTTTCAATAATTTCAAGCCTTTGCATTACATGCTCCAAAGTTAATACAGCTCCATGAACCAAGAGAGGGGGTGAGCCAAATAAATCTAGCATAGCATTATAAGAATCAAAAGTATGGCTACCCAAGAAGTTCCCTCCGGTAATAGTATCAAGAACATATCTGTGCCAAGGAGTAATGCCTACATAAAAATTGCAAAGGAGAACGGAAGCAGATTGCTTCCTAGTAGATCTATTTTGAGCATTGCAAATTCTATACCAAGCATCTTTTAGATTTTCTCCCTCCATTTGCTTAAAATTTAGAATTTCATTCTCGGGAGACAACGGAGAAGATAAGGGACTAGACATAACGACAAGCAAACAAACTCACACAAGCAAACAAAAAGCAAGCGGGCAAAAAGAGGCAAATAGAGAAAGAGAGGGAGGATATAGAGAGAGAGAGCAAATAAAATGGCAAGGGTGAAGTGGGGGAGAGGAAAATGAGAGGCAAATGTAAAATAATGTAATGCGGGAGATAAGGGTATGTGATGGGTACTTGGTATGTTGACTTTTGCGTAGACCTCCCCAGCAACGGCGCCAGAAATCCTTCTTGCTACCTCTTGAGCACTGCGTTGGTTTTCCCCGAAGAGGAAGGGATGATGCAGCAAAGTAGCGTAAGTATTTCCCTCAGTTTTTGAGAACCAAGGTATCAATCCAGTAGGAGGCTACGCGCGAGTCCCTCGTACCTGCACAAAACAAATAAATCCTCGCAACCAACGCAAATAGGGGTTGTCAATCCCTATAAGGCCACTTACGAGAGTGAGATCTGATAGATATGATAAAGATAATATTTTTAGTATTTTTGTGATAAAGATGCAAGGTAAAATAAAGGCAAAGTAAATAGCAAAGGAAATAACTAAGTAGTACGAGATTAATATGATAAAGATAGACCCGGGGGCCATAGGTTTCACTAGTGGCTTCTCTAGAGAGCATAAGTATTCTACGGTGGGTGAACAAATTACTATTGAGCAATTGACGGAATTGAGCATAGTTATGAGAATATGTAGGCATGATCATGTATATAGGCATCATGTCCGAGACAAGTAGACCGACTCCTGCCTGCATCTACTACTATTACTCCACTCATCGACCGCTATCCAGCATGCATCTAGAGTATTAAGTTAAAAACAGAGTAACGCCTTAAGCAAGATGACATGATGTAGAGGGATAAACTCATGCAATATGATGAAAACCCCATCTTGTTATCCTCGATGGCAACAATACAATACGTGCCTTGCTGCCCCTACTGTCACTGGGAAAGGACACTTCAAGATTGAACCCAAAGCTAAGCACTTCTCCCATTGCAAGAAAGATCAATCTGGTAGGCCAAACCAAACTGATAATTCGAAGAGACTTGCAAAGATAACCACAATTCATCGGTCTCAACAAACACACTGCAAAAAGAAGATTACATCGAATAGATCTCCACAAGAGAGGGGGAGAACATTGTATTGAGATCCAAAAAGAGAGAAGAAGCCATCTAGCTACTAAATATGGACCCGTAGGTCGGAGGTAAACTACTCACACTTCATCGGAGGGGCTATGGTGTTGATGTAGAAGCCCTTCGTGATCGATGCCCCCTCCGGCGGAGCTCCAGAATAGGCCCCAAGATGGGATCTCGTGGATATAGAAAGTTACGGCGGTGGAATTAGGGTTTTGGCTCCCTATCTGATCGTTTGGGGGTACGTGGATATATATAGGAGGAAGGAGTACATCGGTGGAGCAACAGGGGGCCCACGAGGGTGGAGGGCGCGT
>NC_041384.1:470587157-470718435 GCF_002162155.2 Triticum dicoccoides
CACCTACCTCGTGGCCTCCTCTTTTCTTTCTTGATGTAGGGACCAAGTCTCTAGGGTCTTGTTCGTTGAGAAAATCACGTTCCCGAAGGTTTCATTCCGTTTGGACTCCGTTTGATATTCCTTTTCTTTGAAACCCTAAAACAGGCAAAAAACAGCAATTCTAGGCTGGGCCTCCGGTTAATAGGTTAGTCCCAAAAATAATATAAAAGTGGATAATAAAGCCCAATAATGTCCAAAACAGTAGATAATATAGCATGGAGCAATCAAAAATTATATATACGTTGGAGATGTATCAAGCATCCCCAAGCTTAATTCCTGCTCGTCCTCGAGTAGGTAAATGATAAAAACAGAATTTTTGATGTGGAGTGCTACTTAGCATAATTTTAATGTAATTCTTCTTAATTGTGGTATGAATATTCATATCCGAAAGATTCAAGACAAAAGTTCATATTGCATTAAAAATAATAATACTTCAAGCATACTAACTAAGCAATTATGTCTTCTCAAAATAACATGGCCAAAGAAAGTTCATCCCTACAAAATCGTAAGGTTTAGTCATGTTTCATTTTCGTCACACAAGAATGCTCTCATCATGCACAACCCCGATGACAAGCCAAGCAATTGTTTCATACTTTAGTAATCGCAAACCTATAAACTTTCACGCAATATATGAGCGCGAGCCATGGACATAGCACTATGGGTGGAATAGAATATAATGAGGGGGTTATGTGGAGAAGACAAAAAAGGAGAAAGTCTCACATCAATGAGGCTAATCAATGTGCTATGGATATGCCCGCCAATTGATGTTAATGCAAGGAGTAGGGATTGCCATGCAACGGATGCACTAGAGCTATAAATGTATGAAAGCTCAACAAAAGAAACTAGTGGGTGTGCATCCAACTTGCTTGCTCACGAAGACCTAGGGCACTTGAGGAGGCCCGTTGTTGGAATATACAAGCAAAGTTCTATAATGAAAAATTCCCACTAGTATATGAAAGTGACAAAACAAGAGACTCTCTAACATGAACATTAAGGTGCTACTTTGAAGCACAAGTGTGGCAAAGGATAGTAACATTGTCCCTTCTCTATTTTTCTCTCATTATTTTTTTGGGCCTTCTCTTTTTTTATGGCCTTTCTCCTTTTTTTCTTTTTTTGGGCCTTCTCTTTTTTATGGCCTTTTCCTTTTTTTTCCTCACTTGGGACAATGCTCTATAAAATGATGATCATCACACTTCTATTTATTTACAACTCAATGATTACAACTCGATACTAGAACAAAAGATGACTCTATATGAATGCCTCCGGTGGTGTACCGGGATATGCAATGGACCAAGATTGACATGTATGAAAGAATTATGAATGGTGGCTTTGCCACAAATATTATGCCAACTACATGATCATGCTAAGCAATATGACAATAATGAATGTGTCATGATGAACGGAATGATGGAAAGTTGAATGGCAATATATCTCGGAATGGCTATGGAAATGCCATAATAGGTAGATATGGTGGCTGTTTTGAGGAAGATATAAGGAGGTTTATGTGTGAAAGAGTGTATCATATCACGGGGTTTGGATGCACCGGCGAAGTTTGCGCCAACTCTCAATGTGAGAAAGGGCAATGCACGGTACCGAAGAGACTAGCAAGGATGGAAGGGTGAGAGTGTGTATAATCCATGGACTCAACATTAGTCATAAAGAACTCACATACTTATTGCAAAAATCTACATGTCATCAAAAACCTCGGTACTACGCGCATGCTCCTAGGGGGATAGATTGGTAGGAAAAGACCACCGCTCGTCCCCGACCGCCACTCATAAGGAGGACAATCAAATAACACCTCATGTTTCAAATTTGTTACATAACGTTCACCATACGTGCATGCTACGGGACTTGCAAACTTCAAGCCCAACGGCAATGACAAAGTCCTAGTTCTCCACGCCGGCAGGCGGCAATAGTGGCAGTTCATTGCCAGGCGGTTCATGGCGTCGCCGCCCTCGCTCACTTGGACCATCTGCATCCACGACGGTGGGTGATGACCCACAAGTATAGGTGATCAGTCGTATTCCTTCCAATAAGAAAGAGTGTCGAACACAACGAGGAGCAGAAGGAAATGAGAAGCAGTTTTTAGCAAGGTATTTTCTGCAAGCACTGAAATTATCAGTAACAGATAGTTTAGTAGTAAGATAATTCGTAACGGGTAACAAGTAACAAGAGTAACAAAAGTTCAGAAAGGTGGCCCAATCCTTTTTATAGCAAAGGATAAACCTGGACGAACTCTTATATAAAGCAAAGCGCTCCCGAGGACACATGGGAATTATTGTCAAGTTAGTTTTCATCATGCTCATATGATTCGCATTCATTACTTTGATAATTTGATATGTGGGTGGACCGCTGTTTGGGTGCTATCCTTTCATGGACAAGCCTCCCACTTATGATTAACCCCTCTCGCAAGCATCCGCAACTGCAAAAGAAGAATTAAGAGAAATCTAACCATAGCATGAAACATGTGGATCCAAATCAGCCCCTTACGAAGCAACGCATAAAGTAGGGTTTAAGCTTCTGTCACTCTAGCAACCCATCATCTACTTATTACTTCCCAATTCCTTCCCCTAGGCCCAAATCATGGTGAAGTTTCATGTAGTCGACGTTCACATAACACCACTAGAAGAAAGACAACATACATCTCATCAAAATATCGAACGAATACCAAATTCACATGATTACTTATAACAAGACTTCTCGCATGTCCTCAGGAACAAACATAACTACTCATAAAGCATGTTCATGTTCAAGATCATAGGGGTAATAAATATCATTAACAATCTGACCATATGATCTTCCACCAAATAAACCAACTAGCGTCAACTACAAGGAGCAATCAACACTCCTAGCAAACCACAGGTACCAATGTGAGGCTTTGAGACAAAGATTGAATACAAGAGATGAACTAGGGTTTGAGAGGAGATGGTGCTGGTGAAGATATCGATGAAGATTGACTCTCCCACGATGAGAGGATCATTGGTGATGAATATGGCTTCAAATTCCCCCTCTGGGAGAGAAGTTTCCCCAGCAAAAAAGCTCCGCCGGAGCCCTAGATTACTTCTACCCAGGTTCCGCCTCGAGACGGCGGCGCTTGGTCCCGAAAACTTCCTTATAATTTTGTCTAGGTCAAAACCTTTCATATAGCAGAAGATGGACACAGGGGGCTGGCCAGGGGGGCCACAAGCTAGGGAGGCGCACCCTAGGGGATAGGGTACGCCCCCCAGGCTTGTGGCTACCTGGTGGGTCCCCTTTTGTTGTTTCTTCGCCCAATATTTTTATATATTTCAAAACAATTCTCTGTAAAGTTTCATGATATTTGAAGTTGTGCAGAACAGGTATCTCAGATTTGCTCCTTTCCGGTCCAGAATTCCAGCCGCCGACATTCTCCCTCTTCATGTAAATTTTGTAAAATAAGAGAGAAAAGGTATAAGTATTGTACCATAATGTGAAATAATAGTCCATAATGCAATAAATATGAAAATAAAAACATGATGCAAAATGGACGTATCAACGGGCTCCTTCGGCAAGGAGGACCAGCCGCAACAGCGGCCCCGTCTCCTCTCGGATGTGGCTCTAATGGATGAAGAATTCATCTGTCAGATGGGTCCGGCTCCATCGTTGCCGGCGTGCATGAAGGAGGAGCCACCGCCCCCACAGCGGGTTCGCGTTAAGCCGGAGCTCGCATCCCCACTCTGGCAAGTGAAGGGCGAGTCGATGTCTTGGTTGTGCAAAATTGGCCTCCATATCAGTGGCCGCATGAAGCAGGAGTCGGCACCCCCAGTGCCTCCGCTGCGGAAGGACGAGCTGGCGTAGCCCCCACTAAGGGAGTCCTGGATTACGAGGTCATCGGGCGTCCGGGCTATGCAACATGGGATGGACTAATGGGCCGTGAAGATACAAGATAGAAGACATTCTCCCATGTCTGGAGGGGACTCTCCTTTGCGTGGAAGACAAGCTTGGCGTGTGCATATGAATATCCTTTCTCTATAAACCGACTCTATACAACCCTAGCCCCCTCCGTGTCTATATAAACCAAAGGGTTTAGTCCGTAGAGGCAATCATAATCATACAAGCTAGACAATTAGGGTTTAGCCATTACGATCTCGTGGTAGATCAACTCTTGTAACCCCAATGCTCATCAAAGTCAATCAAGCAGGGCATAGGGTATTACCAACATCAATAGGGCCCGAACCTAGGTAAACATTGTGTCCCTGTCTCCTGTTACCATCGATCCATAGACGCACAGTTCGGGACCGCCTACCCGAGATCTGCCAGTTTTGACACCGATATTGGTGCTTTCATTGAGAGTTCCATTGTGCCGTCGTCGAAAGGCTCGATGGCTCCATCAATCATCTACAACAATGCTGCCGCAAAGGAGATTTTTCTCCCTGGATAGATCTTTGTATTCAGTGGTTTCGCACTGTAGGCCAACTCGGTTGGCCACTTGGAGTAGATCGACAGCTACACCCTGGTCACCGGACCAGTTTTGGGAACTTCAACTATGTCACTGATATCCGAGGAGACTTGATCTAACAAGGGTTCGTGGCCTCAACCACCGCTCCGGCCTTAGATCCGGAGCACGTCATCAGGTCCGAAGACGGGAGTCTAGAGCCCGCTGGACTCTCCGTGGCCTTGGAGCTCAACACCGAGAGAATAGCGTCTCCGGCAATCATTGCAAGGTCAGACTCTTATCCGGATACTACTTCCGAACCTTGGAGGCCCGTGTCATGCGAGCTCAGCGCAGAAACTTCCGACTGTGTCCAAACCCCACTCTTAAACGAGGCTTTGGACCTAATGCGACCCCTCGTCATCACAGAGGAACCACTTCTGAATCACGCCCAGCCCAGACTAGGGGCTGGAAATAGGGAATTTTCCTTCCCACCCACCACCCACTTCATAGCAACCGTCGAGGACCTAACCAACATGCTTGATTACGCCTTCGAAGACATCGATAGTATGGACGATGGTGCCGGAGAGGAGCAGGCCCAAAACCCGCCGGTCACCTGAGTTGGACGCAACCTCCTCGTATGACATATATATGGTGGATACACCTAAAAACAACAACGGTGATGATGAGAAAAAACCCAGTCGAGGACGAACCTCCTGAGATACCGCTGAAACGTCGACGTCAGCGGCGCCACTCTAAATCGCGTCACGGCAAGAAGCAATACCGGCACCAAAGACAATGATACTCTGGAGAACGTCGAAGACCAAGAAAACCCCATCGAACCAACATCTGAACAGGATGATCGAGAGGACGGGCAAGTTGACCCTGACGCACAAACAGGGAACAACGACTCGGAGGACAGCAACTATCTACCACTCTCCGAGGATGATGTAAGCCTCAGCGACGAAGACTTTATTGTGCCAGAGGAACCCCTCGAACAAGAGCGCTTCAAGCGCCGGCTAATAGCCATGGCTAGAAGCCTACCAAAGAAACAACAACAACTCCAAGCTGACCAAGATCTGCTCAACGACAGATGGACTAATGTCTTGGCAGCCGAAGAGTATGGCCTCGAACGCCCAACAAAGAGTTACCCGAAGCGTAAACTCCTACCCCAATTTGACGACGAGGCGCTGGAGCCCATACCACCCGCACATAATGCGGCTGGCGGACTCAACCGACCACCACGTGGCCAAGGCAGAATGGCAACTCAGGCCAAACACCAGCCCGCTCCACCTTGCCGTAAAAGCAAAGAAACAACAACTCGGGGTACACATATGACCTACTACAAGACCTGGAATATAGAGAAAGTCAAACCAGATCAATCTATGGATCGCAGGGGTACGCCCCGGCATGAGAGGACGGTTACCAATCCCGGCGCGGAAAGTATAACCATGCCCCGGCCGAAAACCGCATACGGACTTCATCCAAACTGCGCCGTGACACGGCCCAATATAGGGGCGCCGCACCCCCCCTATGCTTCACCAATGAGGTAATGGAGCACCAGTTCCCAGAAGGGTTCAAACCCATGAACATCGAATCATACGGCGGCACAACAGATCCCGTAGTATGGATTGAAGACTTTCTTCTCCACATTCACATGGCTCGCAGTGATGATCTACACGCCATCAAATACCTTCCCCTCAAACTTAAGGGACCAGCACAGCACTGGCTGAACAGTCTACCAAAAAATTCTATTGGTAGTTGGGAGGGCCTGGAGGATGCATTCAGAGACAACTTCCAAGGTACCTATGTTTGGCCCCTAGATGCCGATGACTTTAGCCACATAATCCAGCAACCCGGGGAATCGGCCCGACAGCTCTGGACAAGGTTCCTAATCAAAAAGAACTAGATTGTGGATTGTCTGGATGCAAAGCCATCGCGGCCTTCAAACATAGCGTCTGAGACGAGTGGCTCGCCCGACACCTCTGCTAAGAAAAGCCGAAGTCCATGGCAGCCCTCACCCCACTTATGACCCGTTTTTTGTGTGGGAGAAGACAACTGGCTTACTCACAAAAGCAATAGCACCAGCAACCCTGGTACCTCCGAAACCAGGGACGGCAATGGCAAGCCACGACACAACAAGCATAATCGTCGAAACAACTGAAGGAAATATGCCCTAGAGGCAATAAGAAAGTTATTATTTATTTCCTCATATCATGATAAATGTTTAGTATTCATGCTAGAATTGTATTAACCGAAAACATAATACATGTGTGAATACATAGACAAACATAGTGTCACTAGTATGCCTCTACTTAACTAGCTCGTTGATCAAAGATGGTTGAGTTTCCTAGCCATAGACATGAGTTGCCATTTGATTAACGGGATCACATCATTAGGAGAATGATGTGATTGACATGACCCATTTCGTTAGCTTAGCACTTGGTGTCGGATTTCGGGTTCCGGCAGACCCTTGAGGTTCGAACACTGGGGTGCGCGCGGAGATTTCGCCTCCTACCTACCTGCAGCCCTCCGCCATGCTAGGATCTAAAACTAAGGAAAGAACAACACAAGAGACACACGGTTTATACTGGTTCGGGCCACCGTTGTGGTGTAGTACCCTACTCCAGTGTGTGGTGTGGTGGATTGCCTCTTGGGCTGGTGATGATGAACAATACAAGGAAGAACAGCCTCGCGAGGGTCTGTTTTTGGCTGGGGCGATGAACTGCTCAGTGGAGTTCAGTCACCTTCTCCCTCTCTCTGCCTCCAGCCAACCGACCCCTTGCTATGTGGGTGGCTGGTCCTATTTATAGAGGCCCTGGTCCTCTTCCCAAATATCGAGCGGGAAGGGAGCCAACATTGGCGGGCTAATTTGAAGGGGGACAGCAAGTATCAGCTATCCTGACAAAAGTAGTCTTCGCCTGCGCAAAGCTCTGGGGATGATGCCGTCTTGGGCTCCACGGTGACCTCCATCTCGTAGTCCTCCTGGTCTTGGTCTCGTTGCACCGAAATGGCAACCTTTGCCTGATGCCTCGGTACTCCGCGGCTGCGCTTGCCCCCTTTGCACCAAAGAGGAAAGGAGGACGCTGCGCGGGCTGGCACCCGCCTGGCGCCCTGAGTCGTCATGGCTTGCATCACGGGCACCTCATGAGATACCCCGCCTTGATCTCTCCGCCTCCTCGTGAGCCAGCCTGACGAGGCCGTGCTTGAGGAAGCTCCGCGTCGTCCGCCCCGCGAGGCTTGGCCCCTCGCGAGGGTCTTGGGTTTGTGTTGGTGAAGATGGGCCGTGCTGGGCCCCCCTTTGAGCCATGCCGCAGGCCGCAGGCAGGCAAGTCTGGGGACCCCCATTCCCAGAACACCGACAGTATCCCCCGGGCCCAAGGCGCGCTCGGACTTGGCCGTGCAAGGAGGCAGAAGGGCAAGAGCGAAGCGCCGAGGGCCCTAACAGCCTGCGGCCTTGGGCGCCGCGTGGTGGTTGACTGGACGTGGGCGCCTCCACTTCCCCATGATGCCTCAGCAACTGCACGGATGGGACAAGTCCCTGCACGCAAAAACGGGTCATGATTACCTGTGATCGTGGAGGTCGGCGGTTGGCCTTCACCGGCCATAAGTACAGAACGGCGCGCGCCCTTCCAGTCCATCCCTCCTTGCTTCTCCTTCTTCCAGATCCTTGCTCCGTCTTGCCGCGATGGCTCCGATCCGCCGGTTCTCGACGGCAGAGAAGGGAAAGGCTCCCGAGAGGGGCCAGACCCACTCCCGCCGAAGAAACGGCTCATCCCCCGTGGCCCGGACGAAGGGGCCCTTCAGGTGGTGCCGAGGCCTTGGGGCGAGTGCGCGCCGCCGGGGTTCCCGCTTCCATTGTACGCCCACGTCGAGGGCCCCGAAGGAGTTGATGCGGACCGCCACGGGCGGCGCCGCCGTTGGCGCCGCCGGGTCACGAAGGTGTTGGTCGTCCCCCCTGGGGTCCACACGGAGGGCTCCTTCCAAGAGTTCGTGCTCCGTGTCGCCATTCCTCTTCAGTCTTGGATCCGCCTTCCTCCCTTCTTCGCCTCCATCATCCCGCAGGGGGAGCCCCTGGAGCTCTGGCTGCAGCACACCGGCAGCAGCACCCTCGCGACCGAGGCAGAGGTCGCGGTCGTCGCCCCGGGCGAGGTCTACATGACTCGGGGCTGGAGGGAGATCGCCCAAGTTTGCAGGACAAGGGGTGTCTTCGCGATCCACTTGGACTACGACGGTGCTTCGGTGATGCTCTTCAAGGTCTTCGATGCAAGCGGGCGCCGGCTGGAGTGCTGCTCCGGGGAAGGTGGCCAGGGCCCTGCTGCGAGGAGGACTGGGCTCGCCACCCGCTCCCTTGGAGGCTCCTCAGGCGGTGGAGACGCTGGAGGTTCCAGCGACTCCCGCGAGTTCTTCGCGACTCCGGAGACGAGCGACGACAGCTACGAGCCCCCGAGCCGGCGCCGCTCCTGGAGCAGGGCGGGCTCGTCAGGCCACCGTCGACTCTTATCTGGATGGGGTTGGCGTCGGTGCTTGACGGCCCACTGTTGGTGATGGCGTCTTTTGCAGGGACGCACGTAGTTTGTGTCCCTTTAGGATCCGTTCCCTCCGAGGAATCAAAAACGCGTCTCGTAGGGGCTTGTAAGGTGCATGTGATCCTGTCTTGTATATATAACCCTTGTCGTAGAATTGCGCGAGTTGCTCATTCCATCTTAGCTCAGTCCTCCCTTTCGAACCTCACGAGGGCTTGGTGCTCTGCGCCGACAGGTCCCAGTCCCAAGGCGTCTTCAGCCGTCGCTGGTATGCCAGGTCGCGATGTCGTGGTCAAGGCCAGGAGGTGAGCGACCCGGAGTCGGGTAAGAGCCCCTGAGTCGCGATGCTCAGGAGGTCCCCTTTGGCGCCCAAGCAGCCGTCGTTCGGTGAGAAAGGAGAGCGGCGTCGCTAACATGGGATAGCATTAGGTGCGGGGATGGTGCCACGGTAGCTGGCGCTTCCGGGCGATGACTTATCTCGAGGATCAGGGCCGCTCTCTGGTGTGTCGCCGGGTCCGTGCATCGGCAGGCGCGAGGTTGCTTGGCGAGATCCTCGTGTGTCTCTCCCCTCTCGCTTCTACTCCCCTTTCTGCTCTATGTCCTCGGGTCCCGGCCCTCGAGCGAGTCTCAGCCGTCGCTGGTATGCCAGGTCGCGATGCCGTGGTCAAGGCCAGAGGGTGAGGGCTGGAGAGCTAGTAGGAGCCCTGAGTCGCGATGCTCAGGCACCCCCCCTTTAACGTGCAAGCGGTTCACGCGGACGAGAGCGAAGGAGACACCGCAAGGGCCTCGCCTGACGCAGCTCCTTCGGGAGGTCCTGCAGGTCCATCATAGAAAAAGCAAAGGGTTGCCATGACAATTGACGGTCAGCCGTGGGTTGCTTCCGAGGGGTAGTGAGGCACTGAAGGCTTGACGAGGTGACGCTATGCGGGGCTGCCGTGGCCAGAGCTCAGCCATCCAGGTTTGTCGGCGTTGCAGGGACGGACCCATGCGCAAGCGTCGTGCCATTTGGGAGCAGCTTCGTTAGTTGGCGTCAGCTGAGCAGGCAACTGGGTAAAACACATTAGCCGCGAAGGAGTGGATTCGTTCAAATAGATGCTGGGAATGCGGAGATCACTGGGTCAGGCCCGAGCGACTTGGGGGTGATGCAGCCCGAGGGGCGCCCCCAACAAGGTAAGCTAACAACAAGGAATAAAAGGGATACACGCCGCAGGGACGGACCCATGCGGCCTGGGAATAATGCAGCCCTGGGGGCACTCCCTGTTAGAAGTAAAACTTGAAAGATGTCACCTGATGACGCTAAAGACGAAGGGGTGTTGGTGTAGCAGACTCGGTGGGCTGCGGAAGACGATCCTCATGAGCCCCTAGGGCCAGGGGCCTCGGGAGGCTCCGGAGGCGCTGGCGGCTCCTCGCGGGCCATCTCCATCTCTGCCAGGGCTGCGGAACGCCTAGCCTCTCGTGCCTCCGCGATGCCCCTCATGAGGCGCTGGTACATGTCAGCCGCGCTCGGCAAACCGTAAGGCATGCGAACGTAGATGTGGGGTGGACCTCCGCAGCGCCCCACTCGCGAGGGCCAGAGGTGCTCCAGGGAGGCGACTTGGTTGAGCCCTGGTAAGTCGATGCAGATGCACAGCCCGCCATCCTCGCCTGGATGGGGGGCCACTACTGGTAGGCGACGGCCGCCTCTCATGACTCTTGACTCCTGTAGCTCTTGAATGGCCTTGCTGACGAACTCCTGAGGGTCTGGATCTCCTTGCCTTGCTCCTTCTTGAGGGAAACGTGCTTCAAAACACGCCTCCATGTGGTGCCCAAGCGCCTCCCTCGTGACCCTAGCCAGGTCGGTGGCCCTCCAAGGGAGAGCCCCCGAGCCCTGCCTGAGGAGGGCGCCGGGCGCACTTTCCTATGCAATGGAGGGAGGTTCCCCCTGTGCAGGCGCGGGCCTAGAGGGGCCTGCCTCCTTAGGGGCCGGGCCGGACGATGTCTTCTTCTTCTTGGGGGCGGCCTCGGGAAGCCTCCTGCTTCCGTGATCCGGGTCTTCCAGTGATGCGGCCTGAAAGGCTCGTTCCAGGGAACACACCGCGTCCTTCTCTTCACACGGCACCGTGATGACTCCGCCGCTTCCTGGCATCTTGAGGACATTGTAGCTGTGGTGAGTTACGGCCATGAACTTGGCCAGCGCTGGGTACCCAAGGATGGCGTTGTACGGTAGGCGAATGTGGGCGACGTCGTAGTCGATGAGCTCGGTGCGGTAGTTGTCGCGTGCCCCGAAGGTGACAGGGAGGCGGAGCTGCCCAATCGGGACCATGGAGCCGTCGGTGATACCGGAGAAAGGCTTGGTTGGCTGAAGCTGGCTGTAGGGCACTTGAAGGTTATTGAATGTCTCCACGGACAGGACGTTGAGCCCTGCCCCTCCATCGATGAGGGTCTTGGTGACCACCACGTTGCTGATGATTGGGGAACAAAGCATCGGGAGGACTCCGGCTGTAGCCGCACACTTGAGCCAATCTGCTGAGCTAAACGTGATGGCGCACGCCGACCACCTGAGGGGGCGCGTGGCTTCGAGCCTGGGGAGGACTGCATTCACTTCGCGGGCGAACTGCTTGAAGATGCGTTGAGAGGCTGGGGCATGAGCCCCGCCCAGGATGCAGGCGATCGCGCGCGGCTCCTGGAAGCCCCCAGCCTACTCGTCCTGGTGGCGGTCCTCGTTTCTCCTTGGCTGCGGCGGCAGCGGTGGGAGGCCTGTGTTGCCTTGCGGGCGATCCTCGCGAAGCTGATCCCTCCAGTCTCCCTCGCGAGGTTGATCCCTCCATCCTATCTCGCGAGGCAGGTCTTGCCAGCGATCCACGTGAGGTTGGTCGTGCCACCCTTGGCGCGGGCCACGGTCTTCCCAGCGTCCTGCGTTCCTTCCTCCTCGACCGTAGCCCCGGTCACCGCGGTCGGGGCGACGACCGATCCTTCCTTCTCGCACGGCTCGGAGTTCTTGACATTCGTTGGTGTTGTGGGTGTGGAGGTCATGGTACACACAGTACCGGCTGCCCTTGGAAGGTTTGGGCTGATCTCTGCCCCGCTTGGTGTCTGGTTCTGCCACGAGCACGGCAGCCCCCTTGTGCTTCACATCCTTGGCCTTGGGCTTCTTCTCTTCTGGGTCTGCGTTGGGCAGCTCGAGGAGGGAGAGACGCCCTTCCTCGGCCCTGGCGCACTTGTTTTCCAAGTTGAACAGCTCCAAGGAAGTGCACAGGTCTTCATGCATCGCCAGCTCCTCCTTCATCTTGACGTCGCGCACGCCATCGGAGAAGGCCGAGATGATGGCCTCCTCAGTCACCTTGGGAATCTTGAGGCATGCATTGTTGAAGAGCTGGATGTACTTCTCCAGGGTCTCCCCGGGTTGTTGCTTGATGCGGCGCATGTCGCTCACGGTGGGTGGCCGGTCGCGAGTGCCTTGGAAGTTGGCGATGAAGCGGGTGCGCATCTCGTCCCAGGAGGAGATTGTGCCTGGAGCTAGGTTCAGGAGCCAGGTGCGGGCCCCGTCCTTGAGTGCCATGGGGAACCAGTTCGACATGACCTTCTCGTCTCCGTTGGCAGCTTTGATGCCCAGCTCGTAGAGCTGGAGGAACTCTACAGAGTCAGACGTGCCGTCGTAGCGAGGAGGCAAGTCTGGCTTGAACTTGCCGGGCCACGCGACGCTGCATAGTTCGGTGGTGAAGGTGCGGCAGCCTGCTGTGGCCACGGGAGGCCTTGGGTGACGGGGAGCTTGGTCTTGCATGTCCCCACGCGCTGGAGCAGGAGGATGGTCGCAACGTGCTGGAGCAGGGAGCACCCGGGCAGCTTCTGGCGGGCGAGGGACTTCTTGGCAGCTCTATTCTTGCCGCGCTGGCGCCTGACGGAGCGGGTTCCGCCCAGGGGCCACGCGCCTTGGATCCATGGCGTCTTCTTGAGGAGGAGGCGGCCGGGGCGCCACCGGAGCCTCATCGCCTGCGCGGGGCGGGGTGCGGTGCAGCGAAACGGATGGCGCAGGAGAGCCCCCTGCAGCGTGGACGAGCTCGGCGACGCGGTCGAGCCATTCTTCGTAGACGTCGTCGACGGGACGGCAGCGCAGGAGCTCGTTTGCCGCGATGAGCACGGCCAGAGCCTCCATGGGCGCGCGAAGCGCGCGGGACAAAGATCCAGCCGTGGCGAGCGAGGGAGTTGCGGTGCGGCCGTCTTGCCGCACAGACGGATGCTGGGACGATGCTTGCCGCTCGTCCCCCGCCGGGCCGGTGGCGGCGTTGACGGCAGGTGACGGGGAACGGCGTGGATGCCCGCCGACAGGGGCTGTCTAGGCGATGCGGGAAGCGAGTGCGGCCCGGCGCTTGGCGCGGGCCCGACGAGCGTCAGGCATGGGCGAGATGGTCGGAGGAGAACGGGGTGGTGGAAGACGAATTCCGGCGCACCCCCTACCTGGCGCGCCAAATGTCGGATTTCGGGTTCCGGCAGACCCTTGAGGTTCGAACACTGGGGTGCGCGCGGAGATTTCACCTCCTACCTACCTGCACCCCTCCGCCATGCTAGGATCTAAAACTAAGGAAAGAACAACACAAGAGACACAGGGTTTATACTAGTTCGGGCCACCGTTGTGGTGTAGTACCCTACTCCAGTGTGTGGTGTGGTGGATTGCCTCTTGGGCTGATGATGATGAACAATACAAGGAAGAACAGCCTCGCGAGGGTCTGTTCTTGGCTGGGGCGATGAACTGCTCAGTGGAGTTCAGTCACCTTCTCCCTCTCTCTGCCTCCAGCCAACCGACCCCTTGCTATGTGGGTGGCTGGTCCTATTTATAGAGGCCCTGGTCCTCTTCCCAAATATCGAGCGGGAAGGGAGCCAACATTGGCGGGCTAATTTGAAGGGGGACAGCAAGTATCAGCTATCCTGACAAAAGTAGTCTTCGCCTGCGCAAAGCTCAGGTGATGACGCCGTATTGGGCTCCACGGTGACCTCCGTCTCGTAGTCCTCCTGGTCTTGGTCTCGTTGCACCGAAATGGCAACCTTTGCCTGATGCCTCGATACTCCGCGGCTGCGCTTGCCCCCTTTGCACCAAAGAGGAATGGAGGACGCTGCGCGGGCTAGCACCCGCCTGGCGCCCTAAGTCGTCATGGCTTGCGTCACGGGCACCTCGTGAGGTACCCCGCCTTGATCTCTCCGCCTCCTCGTGAGCCAGCCTGACGAGGCCGTGCCTGAGGAAGCTCCGCGTCATCCGCCCCGCGAGGCTTGGCCCCTCGCGAGGGTCTTGGGTTTGTGTTGGTGAAGATAGGCTGTGCTGGGCCCCCCTTTGAGCCACGCCGCAGGCCGCAGGCAGGCAAGTCTGGGGACCCCCGTTCCCAGAACGCTGACACTTGGTCGTTTAGTTTACTGCTATTGCCTTCTTCATGACTTATACATTTTCCTATGACTATGATATTATGCAACTCCCGATTACCGGAAGAACACTTTGTGTGCTACCAAACGTCACAACGTAACTGGGTGATTATAAAGGTGCTCTACAGGTGTCTCCGATGGTGTTCGTTGAGTTGGCATGGATCGAGAATAGGATTTGTCACTCCGATTGTCGGAGAGGTGTCTCTGGGCCCTCTCGGTAATGCACATCACTATAAGCCTTGCAAGCAATGTGACTAATGAGTTAGTTACGGGATGATGCATTGCGGAATGAGTAAAGAGACTTTCCGGTAACGAGATTGAACTAGGTATTGAGATACCGACGATCAGATCTCGAGCAAGTAACATACCGATGACAAAGAGAACAACGTTGTTGTTATGCGGTTTGACCGATAAAGATCTTCGTAGTGTATGTAGGAACCAATATGATCATCCAGTTTCTGCTATTGGTTATTGACCGGAGACGTGTCTCGGTCATGTATACATAGTTCTCTAACCCGTAGGGTCCGCACGCTTAAAGTTCTGTGACAATTGATATTATGAGTTTTTGTGTTTTGATGTACCGATGGTAGTTCGGAGTCCCGGATATGATCATGGACATGATGAGGAGTCTCGAAATGGTCGAGACGTAAATATCGATATATTGGACAACTTTGTTCGGACACCGGAAGTGTTTCGGGAGGTTTCAGACATATACCGGAGTACCGAGGGGTTACCGGAACCCCCCAGGGAGTATATTGGGCCTAATGGGCCCTAGTGGAAGAAGAGGAGGGGCGGCCAGCGCAGTCGCGCGCCCCTCCCCCTCTAGTGTGTATTGGACAAGGAGGGGGGCGGCGCCCCCTTTCCTTCTCTCCTTCTCTCCCTTCTCCTCTCCTACTCCTACTTGGAAGGGGGGAGTCCTACTCCCGGTGGGAGTCGGGAGTAGGACTCCTCATGGGGCGCGCCATAGGAGGCTGGCCCCCTCCCCGTCCTCCATTCCTTTATATATGGGGAGGGGGCACCCCTTGGAGACACAACAATTGATCATTGATCTCTTAGCCATGTGCGATGCCCCCCTGCACCATAATCCACCTCGGTCATATCGTAGCGGTGCTTAGGTGAAGCCCTGCGTCGGTAGCTTCATCAACATTGTCACCATGCTGTCGTGCTGACGAAGCTCTTCCCGGAAGCTCTACTAGATCGTGAGTTTGCGGGACATCACCGAGCTGAACATGTGCTGAACGCGAAGGTGTCGTATGTTCGGTACTGAGGATCAGTCGATCATGAAGATGTATGACTACATCAACCGCGTTGTCATAACACTTCCACTTACGGTCTACGAGGGTACGTAGACGACACTCTCCCCTCTTGTTGCTATGCATCACCATGATCTTGCATGTGCGTAGGAATTTTTTTTGAAATTACTACGTTTCCCATCAGTGGCATCCGAGCCAGGTTTATGCGTAGATGTTATATGCACGAGTAGAACACAAGTGAGTTGTGGGCGATAGAAGTCATACTGCTTACCAGCATGTCATACTTTGGTTCGGTGGTATTGTTGGATGAAGCAGCCCGGACCGACATTACGCGTACACTTACGCGAGACTGGTTCTACCGACGTGCTTTGCACACAAGTAGCTGGCGGGTGTCAGTTTCTCCAACTTTAGTTGAAATGAGTGTGACTACACCCGGTCTTTGTTGAAGGTTAAAACAGCACTAACTTGACGAACTATCGTTGTGGTTTTGATGTGTAGGTAAGAACGGTTCTTGCTCAGCCCATAGCAGCCACGTAAAACTTGCAACAACAAAGTAGAGGACGTCTAACTTGTTTTTGCAGGGCATGTTGTGATGCGATATGGTCAAGGCATGACGCTATATTTTAATGTATGAGATGATCATGTTTTGTAACGGAGTTATGGGCAACTGGTAGGAGCCATATGGTTGTCGCTTTATTGTATGAAATGCAATCGCATGTAATTGCTTTACTTTATCACTAAGCGGTAGCGATAGTCGTAGAAGCAATAGTTGCCGAGATGACAACGATGCTATGATGGAGATCAAGGTGTCGCGTCGGTGACGATGGTGATCATGGCGGTGCTTTGGAGATGGAGATCAAAGGCACAAGACGATGATGGCCATATCATATCACTTATATTGATTGCATGTGATGTTTATCCTTTATGCATCTTATTCTGCTTTAATTGACGGTAGTATTATAAGATGATCTCTCACTAAAAATTTCAAGGTACAAGTGTTCTCCCTGAGTATGCACTGTTTCAAAAGTCCGTCGTGCCGAGACACCACGAGATGATCGGGTGTGATAAGCTCAACGTTCTTATACAATGGGTGCAAGCCAGTTTTGCAGACACAGAATACTCAGGTTAAACTTGACGAGCCTATCATATACAGATATGGCCTCGGAACACTGAGACCGAAAGGTCGAGCGTGAATCATATATTAGATATGATCAACATAGTGATGTTCACCATTGAAAACTACTCCATTTCACGTGATGATCGGTTATGGTTTAGTTGATTTGGATCACGTGATCACTTAGATGATTAGAGGGATATCTATCTAAGTGGGAGTTCTTAAGTAATATGATTAATTGAACTTAAATTTATCATGAACTTAGTACCTGATAGTATTTTGCTTGTCTATGTTGTTGTTGATAGATGGCCTGTGCTGTTGTTCCGTTGAATTTTAATGCGTTCCTTGAGAAACCAAAGTTGAAAGATGATGGTAGCAATTACACGGACTGGGTCTGTAACTTGAGGATTATCCTCATTGCTACACAGAAGAATTACGTCCTGGAAGCACCGCTGGGTGCCAGGCCTGCTGCAGATGCTACTGATGACGTTAAGAATGTCTAGCAGAGCAAAGCTGGTGACTACTCGATAGTTCAGTGTGCCATGCTTTACGGCTTAGATCCGGGACTTCAACAACGTTTTGAACGTCATGGAGCGTATGAGATGTTCCAGGAGTTGAAGTTGGTATTTCAAGCAAATGCCCGGATTGAGAGATATGAAGTCTCCAATAAGTTCTACAGCTGCAAGATGGAGGAGAATAGTTCTGTCAGTGAACATATACTCAGAATGGCTGGGTACTGCAATCACTTGATTCAACTGGGAGTTAATCTTCCGGATGATAGTGTCATTGACAGAATTCTTCAATCACTGCCACCAAGCTACAAGAGCTTCATGATGAACTATAATATGCAAGGGATGGATAAGACAATTCCCGAGCTCTTCGCAATGCTAAAGGCTGCGGAGGTAGAAATCAAGAAGGAGCATCAAGTGTTGATGGTCAACAAGACTAGAAGTTTCAAGAAAAAGGATAAAGGGAAGAAGAAAGGGAACTTCAAAAGGAACGGGAAACAAGTTGCTGCTCAGGAGAAGAAACCCAAGTCTTGACCTAAGCTCGACACTGAGTGCTTCTACTGCAAACAGACTGGTCACTGGAAGCGGAACTACCCCAAGTATTTGGTGGATAAGAAGGATGGCAAGGTGAATAAAGGTATATGTGATATACATGTTATTGATGTGTACCTTACTAGAGCTCACAGTAGCACCTGGGTATTTGATACTTGTTCTGTTGCTAATATTTGCAACTCGAAACAGGGACTACGGATTGAGCGAAGATTAGCTAAGGATGAGGTGACGATGCATGTGGGAAATGGTTCCAAAGTCGATGTGATCGCCGTCGGAATGCTACCTCTACATCTACCTTCTGGATTAATTTTAGACCTGAATAATTGTTATTTGGTGCCAACGTTAAGCATGAACATTATATCTGGATCTTGTTTGATGCGAGACGGTTATTCATTTAAATCTGAGAATAATTGTTGTTCTATTTATATGAGTAATATCTTTTATGGTCATGCACCCTTGAAGAGTGGTCTATTTGTGTTGAATCTCGATAGTACTAATACACATATTCATAATGTTGAAGCCAAAAGATGCAGAGTTGATAATGATAGTGCAACTTATTTGTGGCGCTGCCATTTAGGTCATATTGATGTAAAGCGCATGAAGAAACTCCATACTGATGGACTTCTGGAATCACTTGATTATGAATCACTTGGTACTTGCGAACCGTGCCTCATGGGCAAGAAGGCTAAAATGTTGTTCTCTAAAACAATGGAGCGAGCAACAGATTTATTGGAAATCATACATACTGATGTATGTGGTCCAATGAATATTGAGGCTCGCGGTAGGTATCATTATTTTCTCACCTTCACAGATGATTTGAGCAGATATGGGTATATCTACTTAATGAAACATAAGTCTGAAACACTTGAAAAGTTCAAAGAATTTCATAGTGAAGTGGAAAATCATCGTAACAAGAAAATAAAGTTTCTACGATCTGATCGTGGAGGAGAATATTTGAGTTACGAGTTTGGTCTACATTTGAAACAATGCGGAATAGTTTCGCAACTCACGCCACCCGGAACACCACAGCGTAATGGTGTGTCCGAACGTCGTAATCGTACTTTACTAGATATGGTGCAATCTATGATGTCTCTTACTGATTTACCGCTATCGTTTTGGGGTTATGCTTTAGAGACGGTTGCATTCACGTTAAATAGGGAACCATCGAAATCCGTTGGGACGATGCCTTATGAACTGTGGTTTGGCAAGAAACCAAAGTTGTCGTTTATTAAAGTTTGGGGTTGCGATGCTTATGTGAAAAAACTTCAACTTGATAAGCTCGAACCCAAATCGGAGAAATGTGTCTTCATAGGATACCCAAAGGAAACTATTGGTTACACCTTCTATCACAGATCCGAAGGCAAGACATTTGTTGATAAGAATGGATCCTTTCTAGAGAAGGAGTTTCTCTTGAAAGAAGTGAGTGGGAGGAAAGTAGAACTTGATGAGGTAACTGTACCTGCTCCCTTATTGGAAAGTAGTTCATCACAGAAACCGGTTCTTGTGACATCTACACCAATTAGTGAGGAAGCTAATGATGATGATCATGAAACTTCGGATCAAGTTACTGCTGAACCTCATAGGTCAACCAGAGTAAGATCCGCACCAGAGTGGTATGGTAATCCTATTCTGGAAGTCATGTTACTTGACCATGACGAACCTACAAACTATGAAGAAGTAATGGTGAGCCCAGATTCCGCAAAATGGCTTGAGGCCATGAAATCTGAGATGGGATCCATGTATGAGAACAAAGTGTGGACTTTGGTTGACTTGTCTGATGATCGGCAAGCCATCGAGAATAAATGGATCTTCAAGAAGAAGACTGACGCTGACAGTAATGTTACTGTTTACAAAGCTCGACTTGTTGCAAAAGGTTTTCAACAAGTTCAAGGGGTTGACTACAATGAGACTTTCTTACCCATAGCGATGCTTAAGTCTGTCCGAAAAATGTTAGCAATTGCCACATTTTATGATTATGAAATTTGGCAAATGGATGTCAAAACTGCATTCCTGAATGGATTTTTGAAAGAAGAGTTGTATATGATGCAACCATAAGGTTTTGTCGATCCAAAGGGTGCTAACAAAGTGTGCAAGCACTAGCGATCCATTTATGGACTGGTGCAAACCTCTCGGAGTTGGAATAAACGTTTTAATAGTGTGATCAAAGCATATGGTTTTATACAGACTTTTGGAGAAGCCTGTATTTACAAGAAAGTGAGTGGGAGCTCTGTAGCATTTCTAATATTATATGTGGATGACATATTGTTGATTGGAAATGATATAGAATTTTTGGATAGCATAAAAGGATACTTGAATAAGAGTTTTTCAATGAAATACCTCGGAGAAGTTGCTTATATATTAGGCTTCAAGATCTATAGAGATAGACCAAGATGCTTAATTGGACTTTCACAAAGCACACACCTTGATAAAGTTTTGAAGAAGTTCAAAATGGATCAAGCAAAGAAAGGGTTCTTGCCTGTGTTCCAAGGTGTGAAGTTGAGTAACACTCAATGCCCGACCACTGCAGAAGATAGGGAGAAAATGAAAAGTGTTCCCTGTGCTTCAGCCATAGGCTCCATCATGTATGCAATGTTGTGTACCAGACCTGATGTGTGCCTTGCTATTAGTTTAGCAGGGAGGTACCCAAGAAATCCAGGAGTGGATCACTGGACAGCGGTCAAGAACATCCTGAATACCTGAAAAGGACTAAGGATATGTTTCTCGTTTATGGAGGTGACAAAGAGCTCGTCGTAAATGGTTACGTCGATGCAAGCTTTGACACTGATCTGGACAATTATAAATCGCAAACCGGATACGTGTTTATATTGAACGGTGGAGCTGTTAGTTGGAGCAGTTCTAAACAAAGCATCATGGCGGGATCTATGTGTGAAGCAGAGTACATAGCTGCTTCGGAAGCAGCAAATGAAGGAGTCTGGATGAAGGTGTTCATATCTGATCTAGGTGTCATACCTAGTGCATCGGGTCCAATGAAAATCTTTTTTGACAATACTGGTGCAATTGCCTTGGGAAAGGAATCCATATTTCACAAGAGAACCAAGCACATCAAGAGACGCTTCAATTCCATCCGGGATCAAGTCCAGGTGGGAGACATGGAGATTTGCAAGATACATACGGATCTGAATGTTGCAGACCCGTTGACTAAGCCTCTTCCATGACCAAAACATGATCAGCACCAAGACTCCATGGGTGTTAGAATCATTACAGTGTCATCTAGATTATTGACTCTAGTGCAAGTGGGAGACTGAAGGAAATATTCCCTAGAGGAAATAATAAAGTTATTATTTATTTCCTCATATCATGATAAATGTTTATTATTCATGCTAGAATTGCATTAACCGGAAACATAATACATGTGTGAATACATACACAAACATAGTGTCACTAGTATGCCTCTACTTAACTAGCTTGTTGATCAAAGATGGTTGAGTTTCCTAGCCATAGACATGAGTTGTCATTTGATTAACGGTATCACATCATTAGGAGAATGATGTGATTGACATGACCCATTCCGTTAGCTTAGCATTTGATCATTTAGTTTATTGTTATTGCTTTCTTTATGACTTATACATGTTCCTATGACTATGAGATTATGCAACTCCCGATTACCAGAAGAACACTTTGTGTGCTACCAAACGTCACAATGTAACTAGGTGATTATAAAGGTGCTCTACAGGTGTCTCCGATGGTGTTCGTTGAGTTGGCATAGATCAAGAATAGGATTTGTCACTCCGATTGTCGGAGAGGTATCTTTGGGCCCTCTCGGTAATGCACATCACTACAAGCCTTGCAAGCAATGTGACTAATGAGTTAGTTACGGGATGATGCATTGCGGAATGAGTAAAGAGACTTGCCGGTAACGAGATTGAATTAGGTATTGAGATACCGACGATCGAATCTCAGGCAAGTAACATACTGATGACAAAGAGAACAACGTATGTTGTTATGCGGTTTGACCGATAAAGATCTTCGTAGAATATGTAGGAACCAATATGAGCATCCAGGTTCCGCTATTGGTTATTGACCGGAGACATGTCTCGGTCATGTCTACATAGTTCTCGAACCCGTAGGGTCCGCACGCTTAAAGTTCTATGAAAATCGGTATTATGAGTTTTTGTGTTTTGATGTACCGAAGGTAGTTCGGAGTCTCCGATATGATCATGGACATGACGAGGAGTCTCGAAATGGTCGAGACGTAAAGATTGATATATTGGACGACTATGCTCGGACACTATAAGTGTTTCGGGAGGTTTCGGACATATAACGGAGTACCGGGGGGTTACCGGAACCCCCCGGGGAGTATATTGGGCCTAATGGGCCCTAGTGGAAGAAGAGGAGGGGCGGCTAGGGCAGCCGCGCGCCCCCTCCCCCTCTAGTCCGAATTGGACAAGGAGGGGGGCGGCTATCGGTGTTAAAACTGGCGGATCTTGGGTAGGGGGTCCCGAGCTGTGCGTCTAAGGTCGATGGTAACAGGAGACAGGGGACACGGTGTTTTACCCAGGTCCGGGCCCTCTCTATGGAGGTAATACTCTACATCCTGCTTGATTGATCTTGATGAATATGAGTATTACAAGAGTTGATCTACCACGAGATCGTAATGGCTAAACCCTAGAGGTCTAGTTGTATGGCTATGGTTATGTTTTTTCCTCCGGACTAAGTCCTCCGGTTTATATAGACACTGGGAGGATCTAGGGTTACACAAGGTCGGTTACAAAGAAAGGAATCTACATATTTAGTCGCCAAGCTTGCCTTCCACGCCAAGGAGAGTCCCATCCGGACACGGGTGTAGTCTTCGGTCTTCGTTTCTTCACAACCCATCAGTCCGGCCCATACCTAACAGGTCGTATGCCCGAGGACCCCTTAGTCCAGGACTCCCTCAGTAGCCCCTGAACCTGGCTTCAATGACAAGGTATCTGGCGCGTAGGCCTGTCTTCAGCATTGCAAGGTGGGTTCCTCCTTCCGAACTCCACAATAGTCTTCGGACGTATTGAATGTGTCCGGACCTGTAACACACACACCACACACAACCACAGAGAGAATATAATATTCCAGGAGTACAGTCTGCTGACAACTTTTTACAACGTAACATCATGCTCACCCGGTTTTTCGAACCGTTTCCTGTCCCGCCATTTCGAGTTTCGAGGCGCGGTTACTATTGGCATGTTCTGTCGAAGCAGAGATCGCGTCCCCTTATTGCGGGATCCTCATTAATACGAGTGCGGGTAACCCAACCGTTCCATTAGAAAGATTCCTTAGGAATAGGCAGGCTTTCAGGCTCAGGAGGAGGCGTTTAATCCCCACTGCCTTTATAAAGGAACCAAGGGCCATCCTTTCTAACGCCAAACTTCTCCTCAGCCTCTCCAACCTCGAGTTGTAGCACCCAAGGTTTCGACTTCGTTGCTCCGAGCTTCCCCATTATGTCTGGACCCAGCCCTCAAGGCCGATGGGTGGCTTCCTCCGTTACAGAGGAGGATATTGTGATGCTTCGAGCGGCCAGATACCTGACCGCGGAAATCCACCACAGGCTTCCTGCTCAAGGGCAGGTTATCCCGACCCCCAGATCTGGCGAGAGGATCGTGTTCATCTCACACTTCCTTCGAGGGCAATCAATGGCAGCAAGAGTGGTTTTACGTTACGGAGCCTCGCAGCACCAAGTGGGTAGCTGCACCCATGTTTCGCCCTGGCCCATTGTTACATCTTGCATCATGGGCCAACAAGGGGCTGGATTGTGGATCATTTGATGAAGTGCGGACTCTACAAAGCCGCAGCCGAACCTCCTCGAGTGGGACATCGATCTTGTCAGCGTGATTCAAGTAATGTTGATTCGCCGAATCCTTCCATGCCAGCGTAGGCCTCTCCGTATGTGGGAGTTCAATCCAGAAGGACCGTGAACCCTCCAACACTTCTTCGGCACTACGCACAAAGGGATGTGGCAGTTGTTTTTCGGAAAATGAAAACATTGGCCGGACACTACTGAGGACACAGGCCTCGACTGTAACCGTCCAAATACCCCGGTAAGCACTTGACTTCCGAACACCCCCCCCCCTTTAAATATGTTGTAATACATTACTGAGCAAACTATCTCCTTCCAGGACTGGATAAAGAAAGCGGAGCTGATTAGGTGTCTGGCCCCTCTTCCTGAAGGTTCAGCAGATCCGGTATTAACAAGGATGCTAGCCCCGGCACTGCACCAGATGCCTGTGAAGGAGAGCAAGGCAGAGAGGAACAAAGATGGCCCCCATCCCGAAGGTGCGCCAAATTGTGTCCGGAGGAATCAAGATTCCATCCTCCAAAGAGAAAAATGAAGGGGAAGTCAACTCTTCCCCCCATGGGAAGAAAAGGGCCGCCTCCGAAGATTGGGAGGAAAAGGCTCCTAAGCGAGGCAAGGTGCCTTCGTTGGGTGGCTCGGGCTTGGAGGACAACGTCATCGCACAGTCCCATGACGAGGACAAGCCTTAGGCCAAATCCTAAGTGAACAAGGATGTTTTAAACACATCCCGCCCCTTTCTTGTAATGTCTAGAATATATGTTTTTTGTAGTTCGGCATGCAGTCTTCTTCAACGATCCTCTTCCTCGGGGGATCTTCTCCCGGAGATAATGGAAAACGAGACGCCTCCGCCAATCTCCTCGCCCAACGGGGCGAACGACTTCGAGGTGTCGTCACGGAGGGTCTCTCCCGATCAAGCGGTGCGAGGGATGATGAAGACACAACCAGAAGGTGATACTTCGGTGGCCCAGGGTCCGGGGACCAACAATAAAGGCCCCGAACATTCCGGTCTATAGCCGGATACGAATAAACGGATTCCTTTTAAAGGGAGGCCGTACTCCTACGGCAGCCTACGGAGACCCAGAGGCGCCGGATATATTGATGAACATGCTGCGACGGGCGTCCGTCTCAGAGGAACATCGTACTTGATGGGCATGATGGTCGAAAAGGTCCTGGCAGCGAAAAGCGGACTAAATGAGGCCTTCGTGGGCCTGCTAAGAGGCTTCGAGGTTTGTACCGTAATCTGTTCAATTATGTTTTATTCAAGAATACACCTGTGTATAGATAGTAGCCCCTGAGACTCTGATTGGCTTCCCGAGGGAGGCGATCAGAGGATCAAAAGATATGCCCAGGAAGTAATATGATTAATTGGAACACAGGCTGTGACCTCCCCGGAAACTGTCCGAACTATAGAGATTGCGAATTTGCAACACAAGATTGATGAGGCAGATGCTGATATCGCGCTTATCAACAGGCGTCTTGACGAGTTGCAAGGTATGTACTCGGAACAATCCTTACATATACGTATTTGTACTATAAGCGACGCTAAAAGTTGCATACTAGAATGTGCATGGCGGCAGATGGTGCCGCCACCATTGAGAATCTTCAGGTGGAGCTAGCCCGGGCCAAGGAGCAGGCCCGGTTTAGTAATGCGGCTGCTGAAAAGGCATCGACTAAGTTAAAGGCCGAACAAGCTGCTCGGCACCAAGATGAGGAGAAAATATCCTCAATGGCGCTCGAACTGAAAAATGCTATGAGCCGCTGTGAATTCCGAGAGGAGGAGAATAAAGCCAAAGCGGCTGAGCTTGACAAGGCATTGCGAGAGGCAAAAGAAGCGTGGTCCGAATCCAGAGCGGCCCGTGAGGAGATCCGGCAAGCTGGTGAGATTGCGGCTGGTAAGCCATTTTTATTATAGACGAAGTTTGGCGATCCGAATTATGCTCAACTTAACCAAGTGTGGAGTTCTCCATACGTGTTTTGGACCTGCCGAAGAGTTCATCCGATGCGACGCAGTTTCACCAAGCGCAAGAGGGATATGCAATGGAGAAGCTTTTCTGGTCATAGTTCGGCGCATCAAAACGCCCTCTACTGCTGAATGAACAGATGTCTCAATGAGCCGAGCTTCATAGGATGTCCGGCACTGCCATGAAGAACGTCATACTTCAGCTATGGCCGACTGAGCCGATTCCAAATAGCTATTTCGGCTTGGTGCGGCGGCTTGCTGATGCGATGCCACGTATCGATGCTGTGAAGCGGTCGGCGTGCATTGAAGGTGCACAGATGGCCTTTACCCAAGTCAAGACATACTGGGGGAAGATGAAGGTCGTCGATGTTGCAGCGCAGGGTCCACCCAAGGGCAAGGACCATCAAGCACCAGAGCATTACTTTGAGGACGTCTTAGAGGCTGCCCGCTTGATAGAAGGTCAATGTTCGAAAGGCATAATATTCGACTAAACCTTTTACGAGTTCTAAAAGACACTTGTTATATTCAGTCTATATTTTCATTTTGCCTAAAGGCGTTTCTTCCTCCTATGCGGCCGTTTGTATATGAACTGAAAGTTTTCCAGTCGTCGGCTTCAGCCCCCTCGTAGGAAGTACGGGGGTGTTTGGAAAAGCATTTGATCACTCTTGACCCAACGTATTGGTCCATGAAGGAGGTGTCAACGCGGCGAACCAGGTGAAAGGATCGAGAAGAGGTGTCTAGAGGGGGGGTGATTAGACACTAAGTACCAAAAGTTGCAGTTTTTGATTTCTTTAAGTTGAAGTGGAGTTTTGGCACAAGTTTAACGAACACAATACATATCAAGCAAGCATGCACAGAGTATATGAGCAGCGGAAAGTAAAGCACGCCACTTGCAAGAATGTAAGGGGAAGGGTTTGGAGAATTCAAATGCAATTGGAGACACGGATGTTTTTGTCGTGGTTCCGATAGGTGGTGCTATCGTACATCCACGTTGATGGAGACTTCAACCCACGAAGGGTAACGGTTGCACGAGTCCACGGAGGGCTCCACTCACGAAGGGTCCACGAAGAAGCAACCTTGCCTATCCCATCATGGCCATCGCCCACGAAGGACTTGCCTCACTAGGGGTAGATCTTCACGAAGTAGGCGATCTCCTTGCCCTTACGAAATCCTTGGTTCAACTCCACAATCTTGTCGGAGGCTCCCAAGTGACACCTAGCCAATCTAGGAGACACCACTCTCCAAGAAGTAACAAATGGTGTGTTGATGATGAACTCCTTGCTCTTGTGCTTCAAATGATAGTCTCCCCAACACTCAACTCTCTCTCACGGGATTTCGATTTGGTGGAAAGAAGATTTGAGTGGAAAGCAACTTGGGGAAGGATAGAGATCAAGATTCATATGGTGGGAATGGAATATCTTGGCCTCAACACATGAGTAGGTGGTTCTCTCTCAGAAAATGTGTATTGGAAGTGTAGGTATGTTCTGATGGCTCTCTCCACGAATGAAGAGTGGGTGGGGGGGTTTATATAGCCTCCACACAAAAACTAACCGTTACACACAATTTACCAATCTCGGTGAGACCGAATTGAGAAACTTGGTCGGACCAATTAAGCAAACCTAGTGACCGTTAGGATTTTCAGTGGGACTGAGATGCAACTCGGTAGGACCGATATGGTTAGGGTTAGGGCATAACGTAATCTCGGTGAGCCCGATTACACAAACTCGGTGGGACCAATTTTGGTAATAAGCTAACCAGAGAGTTGGTCAGGCAAACTTGGTGAGACCGATTACACAAACTCGGTGGGACCGATTTTGGTAATATGCTAACCAGAAAGTTTGCATTGTAATCTCGGTAGTACCGATTGCTCAATCTCGGTGGGACCGATTTTGGTAATGGACATACACAGAGAGATTACAATCCCATCTCGGTGAGACCGAGATCCCTATCGGTGAAACTGATTTGCCTAGGGTTTGTGGCAGTGGCTATGACATCTGAACTCGGTGGCGCCAGATAGAAAGAATCGGTGGGGCTGAGTTTGACTTTTGGTTTAGGTCATATGTGGATGTGGGAAGGTATTTGAGGGTTTTGGAGCATATCACTAAGCACTATGAAGCAAGAACCTCATCAAGCAACACCTCATCCCTCCTTGATAGTATTGGCTTGTCCTATAGACTTAATGTGATCTTGGATCACTAAAATATAAAATGTAGAGTCTTGAACTTGAAGCTTGAGCTAATCCTTTGTCCTTAGAATCTTGAAGGGGTTCCACATCCTTTAGTCCATGCCACTTAATTTGTTGAACTTGTCTGAAACATACTAGGTAAAATTATTAGTCCAACAAGAGATATGTTGTCATTAATTATCAAAATCACCTAGGGAGCACTTGTGCTTTCAATCTCCCCCTTTTTGGTAATTGATGGCAACATACATCAAAGCTTTAGATAAAGATATTGAGAATAGTAAGTAAAGCTTTGGAAAGACATGTAACAAGCATAGGCTCCCCCTACATGTATGCAATCATGTGAATATTGAATATAGAAGCATGTGAGAGCATAACCATGACAGAGTAGCAATGTGTTACATGTATCTTGCCTATATGCATCAGGGCAAAAGATATGAATATGGGGAATGTACCTTCATGCCCATGAGTCCTTCTTGCAAACAGTATGTACATCAGCAAGAATTTCTCATACACATGACTATGATGCATACAATTACCTTGTGGTCTTGAGTTGGCTAGGATGGGATGAGCTTGTGTAAATAAGGTTAGATAACACAGATGCACCCACTAGCAAGAGCAAACAAAAGAAACCACAAGAGTACCAAGACTAGGATGACATGTAGAGTGAGTACAGAGTACCACGATAGATATTGACATGTCCCCAAAGAGAAAGATATGCAATGAATTTAATAAATTTCTTTCCCCTGGATGTCTTTCTCCCCTTGAATCTAGCATGGGATGTGGGAGAAGATAGGGAACAGAAAAATAGAGCTCAAAGAAACAAATGAACAGAGCTAATGCAAATAAGCACATATGAACATGTCTTTCCCCCAAGAAGACATGTGGAATCTCTCCTCTTGAACATCAAGCATCTGGGATCCTTGAAGATTACTCTTTCCTGGAGTATTCCCTCCCCCTAGAGATCTCTCCCCGTAGAGATATGATTAAGCTTTGATGTGATTTCTCTCTCCCCCTTTGACATCAATTTCCAAGAAGGGTCTTCTGGAATTTGTTGTGAATGGGTTCGGTCCTTGAATCACAATACAAAGCATTAAGGTAAATGTGATGCTTGCAGAGGACAAGATTCATTGAGTGGATCTAGATCAAGAATAAAGCAGGAATAAATGGCGAAATGTTTTTCCTGTAGTGAAATCGGTGTCACCGAGTTGTATGCTTCGGTTGCTCCGAAAATCTTCGGCTAGACCGGAGACATGAAACCGGTGGAACCGAGTTCATCACAGAGAAAAACACTTGTCACCTCAGCTCACCGGACAAATAAGATCTCACAAAGATTTGCAATGAATTGGATGCAGAAAATGCGGAACAAAAAAGCAAAGAAAAGAAACTAAAAGATCTAGATGAATTTTTTTTGAAAGGGGAAACAAATATGCATGAGACAAATGCAAGAACACAGAAAAGAACACAAGAGAACTTCATCTAGAGTTGGGTGGTGACAAAGTCACCTATGTTAGAGTATATTGACTTAGGAGTCAAGTGAGATCACTTGATCATAGGTCGTACTCATCGTTTAAGCTCAAAATGGGGTTACCATTTTTAGTTTAAGTATCTTGATGTATTCACATCTTGTCGAGTTGCTTTGACTCATGACTTGGAGTAAAGCTACTCTAAGATGGAATAACATACCTTGGGTGGTGGTGTTGATCTTGATCATGTAGTTGAACTTGTGTGGGTTGCTCAAGGTTGATGTAGCCCATCAAGAGTTGGGAGCACCCTTTGGATTTTAAGTTCATCTACCTACATGGGTTAGTTTTTGCGAGGAAGAGCACTTGTGTATCCAACATGACAATCATGAAACTCAATATAGAATTTGTCAAAGGATATGTTTGAAAGGTTTCGTGTTTCCTTGTCATCAACCACCATTGTGTAGAGACTTGGTGATGTAGATATTGCTCAAGATGTGAGTGAGTTGCAATCTCATAGAATAAGATTCATCCAAGTACCTACAAGGGTTAGATAACATGCAAGATGCAAATTTTCAAGACATAAGATAATCATCATAGGAGAAATATCAAGTGATTAGTCGTAAGCTCAAGTCTTGCATGTATCCAATGGAGTTCCTACTCCAAGTTTGAAGCATCAATGATGTTCAATTCACCTCTTAACCTACAAAACACTTTCTCATCAAGTGGTTTAGTGAATATATCCGCTAATTTCTTATTGGTGCGAACATGCTTAAGGTTTATGTCACCCTTAGCAACGTGATCTCGAATGAAATGATGACGAACTTCAATATGCTTAGTTCAAGAGTGTTGCACGGGATT
Organism: Triticum dicoccoides; assembly: GCF_002162155.2. NCBI lineage: Eukaryota > Viridiplantae > Streptophyta > Magnoliopsida > Poales > Poaceae > Triticum > Triticum dicoccoides. The sequence continues at coordinate 470,617,186 of NC_041384.1, forward strand.
GTGAGCAATCTTGATAGCACTTTCATTGTCACAAAGTAATGGAACATGTTTCACATATATCCCATAATCTTTAAGAGTTTGGGTCATCCAAAGTAATTGAGCACAACATGAACCAGCGGCAATGTATTCCGCTTCGGCGGTGGATAAGGATACCGAATTTTATTTCTTGGAAGATTAAGACACAAGAGATCTACCAAGGAATTAACAAGTACCCGAAGTGGACTTTCTATCAACCTTGTCACCGGCATAGTTCGAGTCAGAGTAGCCAACAAGATAAAAGGAAGCTCTCTTTGGATACCAAATGCCAAAATTTGTGTATGTATTAAGTATATCACTATCCTCTTCACAGCCTTAAGATTACATTCCTTAGGAGCAGCTTGATATCATGAACACATGCACACACTTAGCATGATATCGGGACGTGAAGCACACAGATATAACAATGAACCAATCATAGAGCGGTAAACTTTTTGATCAACCGGTTCACCATCTTTGGTCAAATCAAGATGTCCACTAGTAGGCATGGGTGTAGTCATACCTTTGCATTCTTGCATATTGAACTTCTTGAATAAGTCCTTGGTGTACTTCGTTTGAGAGACAAAGGTGCCTTCCTTAGTTTGCTTGATTTGCAAACCAAGAAAGAATTTGAGTTCACTCATCATAGACATCTCAAACTTCTCTGACATTAGCTTCCCGAACTTTTCACTAAAATGAGGGTTAGTTGATCCAAATATAATATCATCGACATAAATTTGGCATACAAATAGTTCTCCATTAACCCTTTTAGTAAAAAGAGTAGAATCTATTTTTCCAATTTCAAAGCCTTTTTCAATAAGGAACTTGGTCAAGCATTTATACCATGCTCTAGGAGCTTGTTTAAGACCATAAAGGGCTTTGTGAAGTTTGTAGACATGATTAGGTTTCTTAGGATTGACAAAGCCGGGAGGTTGCTTAACATAAACTTCCTCCTCAATTTCACCATTTAGAAAAGCACTTTTAATGTCCATTTGGTACAAAGTGATATCATGGTGATTAGCATAAGCAAGTAAGATGCGAATGGACTCAAGTCTAGCAACGGGAGCATATGTCTCACCATAGTCCATACCTTCGACTTGTGTGTAGCCTTGGGCGACGAGACGTGCTTTGTTGCGAACCACTTGTCCATCTTCATCTTGCTTGTTGCGAAACACCCATTTGGTACCGATGATGTTGTGGTTGTTGTCAGGCTTCTCGACCAATGTCCATACTTGATTTCTCTCAAAGTTGTGTAGCTCTTCATGCATAGCATTTATCCAGTCCGGATCCTCCAATGCTTCTTCAACCTTCATAGGTTCAATGCTAGAGATGAATGAGTAATGTTCACAAAAGTTAGCCAAACGAGTGTTAGAGCGAGTGATTCTCCCGGTTTGGATATCATTGTAGATTTGATCCACAGGATGATCTTTAGCAATTCTTGCTCGAACTCATGAAAGATTTTGCTTGGGTCTTGGTTGAACATCTTCTTCATCTTGTTCTTCTTCTTGGCCTTCTTCATTGTTAGCGTTGTCGTTCTCTTGTCGTGGTGGAGAAGGAGGTTGTTGACGTTCGTCTTGGTGCACTTCCTCGTTTTCTTCATCTTGGTGTGTCCCACTCATGGATGCTTCCGTATCAATTATTGGTTCACCTTGTCGTGAGGAATAAGCTTCCACTTGGATGGACGAGGTACACTCCTTCACCTCCGTTGGACGAATCTTGCCAATAGACAATTCTTGGATTGCTTCCGAGGGATCTTTGTCTCCTACATCAATTGGCAATTGCTCTACTTGCGAGCCATTAGATTCATCAAACTTCACATCTACCGTTTCTTCAACCTTTCGGGTGAAATTGTTGTAGACACGGTATGTGTGAGAGTTTGAGCCATAACCAAGTAGGAAACCTTCATGAGACTTAGGAGCAAATTTAGAATGACGATGCTTATCAAGAATGTAGCACTTTGAGCTGAATACTTGAAAGTATCCAACTTGGGGTTTGTTACCGGTGAGGAGCTCGTATGCCGGCTTGCCGAGTAGCTTGTGAAGATACAAGCGATTTGTTGCATGACAAGCTGTCTCAACCGCTTCCGCCCAAAAGTGTTTTGGTGTCTTGTACTCATCAAGCATCGTTCTTGCCATCTCGATAAGAGTCCGGTTCTTCCTCTCAACGACTCCATTTTGTTGAGGTGTGTACGTAGCCGAGAACTCATGTGCAATCCCTTCCTCGTTAAGAAAGGTGTCCACATTTGCATTCTTGAACTCCGTTCCATTGTCGCTCCAAACCTTCTTGATCTTCACGTCAAATTGATTTTGGGCCTTCCTAGAAAAGTTTTTGAAGATCTTTTGGACCTGCGATTTGTCATCAAGAAAGAACACCCACGTAAATCTTGAAAAATCATCAACTGTGACTAGACCAAATGAGTTACCACCGAGACTCTTGTAGGCATTTGGACCAAAGAGATTCATGTGAAGTAGCTCGAGTGGTCTTCTTGTGGTCATGATGTTCTTAGTGCGATGACTTCCTCCAACTTGTTTCCCTGCTTGACAAGCACTACAAAGTCTATCCTTGTCAAATATGACATCGTTAACGCCAAGGATATGATCTTCTTTAATGAGTTTGTCAAGGTTTCGCATGCCCACATGGCCTAGCCTTCTATGCCACAACCAGCCTTTAGAAGATTTAGCAATTAAGCAAGTTCTAGGTTGAGCCTTTTTAGTGAAATCAACAATGTAAAGATATGCTCTGCGTATACCGGTAAAGACATTTTATGATTATCTCTACGAAACACTTGGCAGTCTACTTCAGTAAATAGGACATTGAAACCGAAATCAGCAAGTCTAGATACTGAAAGTAAGTTGTAGCCAAGAGATTCAACGAGCATGACATTTTGTATGGAGCTATCATGTGAGATGGCCACCTTACCAAGGCCAACCACCTTACCCTTTGAATTATCACCAAAAGTGACATACTTTCGAGGGCCGTCATTTCCAGCAAGCTCACAGAACATGTCTTTATCTCCGGTCATATGATCAGTACATCCACTATCAAGGACCCATTCCTTTCCTCCAGCCATGTAGCCGCGAAGATTTGCCATAAGACCAAAGTGTCTCATCGCATCATCGAGATCATAGTCACTATCGTCATCCTCATCATAGTATCCATGTTCAACATCCTTTTGTGATTGATCAATTCCTAGAGAGGGTAATTCATTAGACAAATGATCATCACAATGGTCACCTTTATGAATTCTAATAGCTTCGGATATGATATCGCTAATGATCCCAACATTTCCTATGGCACGCATGAGATTGGTAAGCTCAAATAGACAATCACCAAAGCTAGGATCACTAGAATTCATCTTACTCAAAGCAATAGACTTATGGAGAATTTCGTCTAAAATTTTCAAGGAATAATCTGGAAATCGTTCCTCAAGAAATTTTCATATAGTATAGGCACAATCAAGAGTAGGCAACCTAGCAATCAAATTTTTGGGCAATCCTCTTATGATAAGATTGATGGTTCTAAGATTGCGAATCATGTCAAGATCCTCTTCGAGTATGGGATGCAAGGGATCAATATGAGGTGCACAAGGGCTAGCAATGTACTTGTTCAAGTGATATTCATTGAAAATCTCAAGCATTTCATTTTTCCACTCATGAAAATATTCTCCATCAAGAATAGGCACTCTATGTCTAAGACTCCCCAAAGTAGACACATTCATCTTACTCCAAAGGTGTTTAAACCAAGGCAATGGAGACCAAGGCTCTGATACCAATTGAAAGGATCGAGAAGAGGTGTCTAGAGGGGGGTGATTAGACACTAAGTACCAAAAGTTGCAGTTTTTTATTTCTTTAAGTTGAAGTGGAGTTTTGGCACAAGTTTAACAAACACAATATGTATCAAGCAAGCATGCAAAGAGTATATGAGTAGCGGAAAGTAAAGCATGCCACTTGCAAGAATGTAAGGGGAAGGGTTTGGAGAATTCAAACGCAATTGGAGACACGGATGTTTTTGTCGTGGATCTGATAGGTGGTGCTATCGTACATCCACGTTGATGGAGACTTCAACCCACGAAGGGTAACGGTTGCGCAAGTCCACGGAGGGCTCCACCCACGAAGGGTCCACTAAGAAGCAACCTTCTCTATCCCATCATGACCATCGCCCACGAAGGACTTGCCTCACTAGCGGTAGATCTTCACAAAGTAGGCGATCTCCTTGCCCTTACAAACTCCTTGGTTCAACTCCACAATCTTGCTGGAGGCTCCCAAGTGACACCTAGCCAATCTAGGAGACACCACTCTCCAAGAAGTAACAAATGGTGTGTTGATGATGAACTCCTTGCTCTTGTGCTTCAAATGATAGTCTCCCCAACACTCAACTCTCACAGGATTTAGATTTGGTGGAAAGAAGATTTGAGTGGAAAGCAACTTGGGGAAGGCTAGAGATCAAGATTCATATGGTGGGAATGGAATATCTTGGCCTCAACACATGAGTAGGTGGTTCTCTCTCAGAAAATGTGTATTGGAAGTGTAGGTCTGTTCTGATGGCTCTCTCCATGAATGAAGAGTGGGTGGAGGGGTATATATAACCTCCACACAAAAACTAACCGTTACACACAATTTACCAATCTCGGTGAGACCGAATTGAGAAACTCGGTCGGACCGATTTAGCAAACCTAGTGACTGTTAGGATTTTCGGTGGGACTGAGATGCAACTCGGTAGGACCGATATGGTTAGGGTTAGGGCATAACGTAATGGTGAGACCGATTACACAAACTCGGTGGGACCGATTTTGGTAATAAGCTAACCAGAGAGTTGGTCAGGCAAACTTGGTGAGACCGATTACACAAACTTGGTGGGACCGATTTTGGTAATATGCTAACCAGAAAGTTTGCATTTTAATCTCGGTAGTACCGATTGCTCAATATCAATGGGACCAATTTTGGTAATGTACATACATAGAGAGATTACAATCCCATCTCGGTGAGACAGAGATCCCTATCGGTGAAACCGATTTGCCTAGGGTTTGTGGCAGTGGCTATGACATCTAAACTCGGTGGCGCCCGATAGAAAGAATCGGTGGGGCCGAGTTTGACTTTTGGTTTAGGTCATATGTGGATGTGGGAAGGTAGTTGAGGGTTTTGGAGCATATCACTAAGCACTATGAAGCAAGAACCTCATCAAGCAACACCTCATCCCTCCTTGATAGTATTGGCTTTTCCAATAGACTCAATGTGATCTTGGATCACTAAAATATAAAATGTAGAGTCTTGATCTTGAAGCTTGAGCTAATCCTTTGTCCTTAGCATCTTTAAGGGGTTCCACATACTTTAGTCCATGCCACTTAATTTGTTGAACTTGTCTGAAACATACTAGGTAAAAGTATTAGTCCAACAAGAGATATGTTGTCATTAATTATCAAAATCACCCAGAGAGCACTTGTGCTTTCACCAGGCAACCAGACTATAGGGCGTTAACACTTTCACTTAGCCATAGGAGTTTTATGGTGGGTCTACGACATAGCCCCTGGTATGTATGCGGCTTATTCATGCGATGCGTTTACATATTTGACCGGAAAGAGGTCCTTCATGTAACACGGAGGGAATCGCGAAAGATTCTGATAAGTCATCGAGTGGTTGACTAGCTCTCGCCGCATCATGACAGTCAGTTTTCGGCTTTCTCTACTTAGGTGCTTAACCAGGTGAACTGGAAGCACAATCGTAGCAGTTCTCCCTTTACTACCCTAGCCGATAGAGCTGAACGTAGGATAGCAAGCACAGGAGCCGGGCAACTCAATTATTGACCCAAGACATGATTCGGAGCTGATGCATATAAGGCCAAACTCGCGACGCCGAAGTACGCTATAGAGTTGGTCGAACTTGTCGGCAACTCCTTTGTTCCCATACCGAGCCCCTGGCAAGTTATGCCGAGGTGTACGTTTGAGACAACCGTAGGGGCAAAACTTGTTCCTTTTAGAAAAGAATGGATTATTTTTACTGGGATCTGAGTCATGTGCCAATCGTGTATATAGATAACAAAGCCGCAACCCCGGCTATTTGATATGCTAGGCGGAGGAAAAAGACACTTCACAGGCTCGAAATAGAGTGTGTGGTCTACAAAAAGTTATTTTGGACCTCTTGTCGCACGTTTGCGCCGCATGTCCTCGGTGAAGGGACTCCTTGACAGAAATGGCCCTTAAGTGAGTGTATGAATCCGAACTCCGATAGAGTTCGAGGCCAGCCGTTGAGCCACCTGTGGAGGGAAACAAAAAAGAAAAAAAAGAAAAAAAAAATAAAAAAAGGAAAGATATGGGAGTACTTTCAGGTCCGTCTGTGTTGTGCTTCCGCCGGTGCCCAGGGTATTTTACGTGCGTAGTTATGTATGCGCAGTACAGGTTTTCCATGTATATGAGGCGGACGGTGGAAGCCGAACTGCTATTCCTGTATGGGTTTTGAACGGTCGTGTTGAATGGAGACCCGTGGCTTAATGGCTGACGTGGTATGTGGTGTAATGCCCCTGTTGTGTAGTTCGGCTGAGATAGTCGTAGTGTGATCCTCTGCACAGAGAGAACGCTCCACGCGTTCCCCTGTTGGAGACGGTGCCATGTGTACCATGTTCACTATCTTTACTTCGAGGGCAAACTACTTCTGATCCCCGGTGTTTGGTTGGCAAGTTCCGTCGTCGTCGCCGTCACCGGGAGGCTTCTTCCCCTTGTATTCGGCATTTAACTTGCCGGCCTGTTTGAAGACCCAACAACTTTTGTTGGTGTGGTTAGCTGGTTTATTGGGGTGGCCATGAATCTGGCAGGGCCTATCCAATATCTTATCCAAATTGGATAGCCCATCTCTATTTGCCTTGAATGGCTTCTTCCGTTGACCAGGTTTGGAGCTGCTGAATCTGGCATTGATCAATGTGTCGTGCGCTCCCTCATTACTATTGCCATGTTTGTGCTTATTGCGTGGTGATTTCCCATTGTCGTCTCGAACTTCGGAAGTGCCCGGGTCGCTGGCACTGTTGCTTCTACGGGTGAGCCAACTGTCTTCTCCCGCGCAAAAGCGGGTCATCAGAGCGGTAAGGGCTGACATGGATTTTGTTTTTTCCTGACTGAGGTGGCGGGCGAGCCACTCGTCCCGGACACTGTGTTTAAAGGCCGCTAGGGCTTCCGCGTCCGGACAGTCTACAATTTGGTTCTTTTTAACTAAGAACCTAGTCCGGAGCTTTCTGGCTGACTCTCCGGGCTGTTGGATGATGTGACTTAGGTTATCGGCATCTGGTGGCCGGACATATGTACCTTGGAAGTTGTCACGGAAAGCGTCTTCCAGATCCTCCTAGCTGCTGATAGAGTTTTTAGGTAGACTGTTTAACTAGTGCCTTACTGGTGCTCTGAGTTTTAGTGGGAGGTATTTGATGGCATGAAGGTCATCTCCATGAGCCATGTGAATATGGAGAAGAAAATCCTCGATCCATACCGCGGGATCAGTTGTTCCATCATATGATTCAATATTCACGTGTCTAAACCGCTCTGGGAATTCATGCTTCATTACTTCATTAGTGAAGCAGAGTGGGTGTGCGGCGCCTCTATATTGGGCCACGTCGCGACATAGCTCAGATGGAGTCCATCTGCAGTTTTCGGCCTAGGCATAACTAGACTTGTCTCGTCCGAATAAGTAGCCGACGTCGCGTGTCGAGGCACGTCCTTGCAATTCGTAGATCGACCTGTTGTGTCATGTTCTACCGTCTAGTTTCTGCCGAGGGTCGTATGTATGACCCCGAGCAGTTTTGTCTCTGGTTTTTCTTTGGGGTGAGGCGGGCTAATGTTCGGCTTGAGCTGCCACTTTATCCCGACTGCATAGTGCTTGTTAGCCATGTTGTCCCGACCGCGTGGTACAAGTGTCGGCGCCTCCTCATCGAACTGAGGTAGCAATATGTGCTTAGGGTAACCCTTAGTTGTGTGCTTGGGGCCGTATTCTTCGGCCACTAGGATGTCTATCCATCTATCCTTGAGCAGGTCTTGGTCAGCTTGAAGCTGCTGCTCTTTCTTTTTCAGGCTCCATGCCGCGGCTAATAGCCGGCGTTTAAAGCGCTCCTTCTCAAGAGGTTCCTCGGGCACGATGAAATCCTTATCGCCGAGGCTCTCCTCGTCCTCGGAGAGCAGAAGATAATTACTGTCCTCCGAGTCTTCGTGCATGGCCTGTTCATGCGGGCTATCGTGTCCGTCCTCCAGTTCATCCTGTTCGGATGTTGCCCCAACAGGGGCTTCATTGTCTTCGGCATCGTCCGGGGTGTTATTTTCTCCGGTGCCGGTATTACTATCTTTTGCACGACGTCACTTAGAGCGGCGCCGCTGACACCGGCGTCTGGGTTGTGTCTCAGGAGGTTTATCCTCAACTGGATCTTCTTTGTCATCGTCATTAGTTTGTTTAGGTGTATCCACCATGTATACATCGTATGAAGAAGTGGCAGTCCCGCGTCTAGTGAGTGGTGGGTTTCGTCCCTGCTCTTCTTCGGCATCGTCGTCTATACCATCGAAGTCTTCGGAGCCATAATCGAGCATGTTGGTTGAGTCCTCGAAAGTGGCTATGGAGTGGGTGGCGGGTGGGAAGCAAGATTCTCCATCATCAGCCCCTAGTTCCAACCGAACATAGTTCGTCTGTGAGCCCCCCGCCAAGGACAGGTTTTTCAATGAGGTTAGCATGTCGCTCAAAGGCGAGTGCTGGAAGATGTCTACGGTGCTGAATTCGAAGATCGATAAACGATTAAGTTCGGCGTCTACGGGCTCACATGGTTCGGAACTTAAGGCCGGAGACGAGTCCGGAGTTTCGGTGGTACAGGTATCGTGTGAGATCAAGTCTATGTGCGGCTCCAACGCCGGGGAATCTGTGGCCTCCGTGGCGGGGTTGAGCTTCCCGTCCTTGGATGGCGCAGTCTACTCTGGATCTAAGGCCAGAGTGGTTAAGGGAGATGTTTCCTGGATGCGGTCCGATGACAGATTTAGGTCATGTCCCTCGGGGTGGCCAGGAGTGGTAGCCGCAATCTCAAATCTGGCGAAGATCGAGTCCCCACGGATGTCCGCAACATAGTTCAAGCTCCCAAATCTGACCTGATGGCCAGGGGCGTAGCTTTCGATCTGCTCCAGATGGCCAAGCGAGTTGGACCGCAGAGCGAACCGCTGAACACGAAAATCTGTCCGGGGAGGAAAACTCCCCTTTGGGCAGCATCGTTGTAGATAGTTGAAGGAGCCATCGAACCTCTTGATGACAGCATAGTGGAACTCTCCATGAAAGCACCAATGTCGGTGTCAAAACCGACGGATCTCGGGTAGGGGTCCCAAACTGTGCGTCTAAGGTCGATGGTACAGGAGACAGGGGACACAGTGTTTTACCCAGGTTCGGGCCCTCTCTATGGAGGTAATACCCTACGTCCTGCTTGATTGATCTTGATGAATATGAGTATTACAAGAGTTGATCTACCACAAGATCGTAATGGCTAAACCCTAGAGGTCTAGCTTGTATGGCTATGATTATGTTTTTCCTCCGGACTAAGTCCTCCGGTTTATATAGACACCGGGAGGATCTAGGGCTACACAAGGTCGGTTATAAAGAAAGGAATCTGCATATTTAGTCACCAAGCTTGCCTTCCACGCCAATGAGAGTCCCATCCAGACACGGGTGTAGTCTTCGGTCTTCGTATCTTCACAGCCCATCAGTCCGGCCCATGGCTAACAGGCCGGACGCCCGAGGACCCCTCAGTCCAGGACTCCCTCAGCGGCGCCCCCCTTTCCTTCTCTCCTTCTCTCCCTTCCTTCTCCTCTCCTACTCCTACTTGGAAGGGGGGAGTCCTACTCGCGATGGGATTAGGACTCCTCATGGGGGGCGTCATAGGAGGTCGGCCCCCTCCCCCTCCTCCACTCCTTTATATACGGGGAGGGGGCACCCCTTAGAGACACAACAATTGATCATTGATCTCTTAGCTGTGTGTGGTGCCCCCCTCCACCATAATCCACCTCGGTCATATCATAGCGGTGCTTAGGCGAAGCCCTGTGTCGGTAGCTTCATCAACACCATCACCACGCCGTCGTGCTGACGAAGCTCTTCCCGGAAGCTCTACTGGGTCGTGATTTCGCGGGACGTCACCGAGCTGAACGTGTGCTGAATACGGAGGTGTCGTATGTTCGGTACTAAGGATCGGTCGATTGTGAAGACGTATGACTACATCAACCGCATTGTCATAACGCTTCTTTTTACAGTCTACGAAGGTATGTAGACGACACTCTCCCCTCTCGTTGCTATGCATCACCATGATCTTGCATGTTCATAGGAATTTTTTTGAAATTACTACATTCCCCAACAACAACAATGATGGAACGCAAGACACGGCGGTTAACGCCGGATTCAACGGCTCCAAACCCGGTCACCTGGAAAAAAAATTGAAGGCAAACAGAGATGGCCCATCCAGTCTAGACATAATACTTGATCGTCCTTGCTAGATTCATGGCACCCCCAATAAACCCGCCAATCATACCAACAGAAATTCTTGGGTCTTCATGAAGGAAATATGCCCTAGGGGTAATAATAAAGTTGTTATTTATATTTCCTTATATCATGATAAAAATTTTATTATTCAAGCTAGAATTGTATTAACTGGAAACTTAGTACATGTGTGAATACATAGACAAACAGAGTGTCCCTAGTATGCCTCTACTTGACTAGCTCGTTAATCAAAGACGGTTAAGTTTCCTAGCCATGGAGATGTGTTGTCATTTGATGAACGGGATCACATCATTAGAGAATGATGTGATGGACTATACCCATCTGTTAGCTTAGCACTATGATCGTTTAGTTTATTGCTATTGCTTTCTTCATGACTTATACATGTTCCTATGACTATGAGATTATGCAACTCCTGAATACTGGAGGAACACTTAGTGTGCTATCAAACGTGACAATGTAACTAGGTGATTATAAAGATGCTCTACAGGTGTCTTCGATGGTGTTTGTTGAGTTGGCATAGATCGATATTAGGATTTGTCACTCCGATTGTCGGAGAGGTATCTCTGGGCCCTCTCGGTAATGCACACCACTATGAGCCTTGCAAGCAATGTGACTAATGAGTTAGACATGGGATGATGCATTATGGAACGAGTAAAGAGACTTGTTGGTAACGAGATTGAACTAGGTATAATGATATGGATGATCGAATCTCGGACAAGTAAGACACCGATGACAAAGGGAACAACGTATTTTGTTATGCGGTTTGACCAATAAAGATCTTCGTAGAATATGTAGGAACCAATGTGAGCATCCAGGTTCCGCTATTGGTTATTGACCAGAGATGAGTCTCGATTATGTCTATATAGTTCTCGAACCCATAGGGCCCGCACGCTTAACGTTCAATGATGATCGGTATTATGAGTTATGTGATTTGATGTACCGAAGTTTTTTTGGAGTCCCGGTGAGATCACAGACATGACGAGGAGTCTCGAAATGATTGAGAAGTAAAGGTTCCTATATTTGAAGGCTATATTCGAACACCGGAAGTGTTCCGGGTGATACCGGGTCACCGGAAAGGGTTCCAGGCAAACCCCGACAAAGATATGGGCTTAATGGGCCAAGTGTAACATCCCAAATTTTCAATTTGGAATGTTATACATTAGATCATCATGCATATCATATTTTATTTTGCTTTTGGTTTTGATCCTAGAAAATCCTAAGCAACTCAAGGACCCACGGAGAGAGTTGGGGATTTCGTTATTTACATATTTGAGTTTTCTCAAATTTTGTAAACAGGATCACTTGATTTTATTTATTTTATCATCAATTATTTATATTACAAAAATATGAGAGAGGGAATAAAATGACTTTCCCAAAATATAGAAATATTGAGGATTTAATAAAAAAATCAAATAAGATTTATTTCGGAGTTTTTCGGTATTTTTATTTTAATTTAGGAAAAATGCACGTTTTTCAAAGTTGTAGTTTGGGCCCAGATAAATGCTCACTTTATCGGGCTTGATTTTAGAAACCCAGGAAAATTTATTTCGTGATTTTTGGGGTCCGTTTAGTATTTCTTTTCATTTTTCTTCCGAGCGTAATTATTAAAAAAAACGAAACCGACCTTGGGCCGTACCCGAGCGGGACTCCGCCCGGGGGCGCCTTTATATAGCGCCGCACCCGAGCCCCAGCCCACACCAGCCCCGCGCCCGATCCGCCGCCGCTGGAGCAGCGCGCCGCCCGAGGTTCGCCGCCGCCTCGACTTCCGTGCCGAATTTTTTTAAGAAAATATATATTTATTTATTTTTCTCGTCGGTTTTATTTTCAACATTTTTTTAATTTATTATTTTAATTTTTCTAATTATTTTCGGATTAGATTAATTACCGATTCTGTTCGTCGTTTTTCTTTTTCGTCGGATTTTCCGCGGTTATTTTCTGATCGTGATTTCTGATCCGATTTTCGTTTTAGTATAACTTTTCGCTTGTTTATCGGAATCAGGCGATTCAAGCGCCTGGAGTTTCGTCTCGAAACCCTTTTTCCGAATAATAAACTTAAACAAGTTTTTGCTACTGTAAAATTTGACTTAGATCCAGATTACTAGAACGAAGTTGTTTTCTTTCGCCGTTTGATTTCTTTTGCTACGTTCGATTTGATTCTTTTTGCAAACCAGGGTTCTTAAGTTGAACTTTCTGGTTAGATCTTCTATATGAGTTTTACCTGTGCATTAGATGAGTACTTATTGTATGCTTGTTTGTTTGTCTGCGATAGAATACCGGAGTGCGCCGCCTGTTAGTTTGAATTTCTAGGTTTCACGGATCATCAGCAAGGCAAGTAACACTTTGATCATACCTTTTTCTACAACCCAGTTTTTCTTGCATTAGATCAATCCTCACACATTGCATGATTAGGATCTAATTAAATTGTGGGATGGGAAGTAGATGAGGTAGTACCTATTACCTGTTTATTATCAAACCTTTGGGAGTTACTTCTACGTTTGCTTATTATGCCATGCTATGCTAGTAGACGTGGATTGGGTGAGTGATATCCATGACAGATGTGAGATTGATAATTAATGGTTTATCTAAGGTGGCAACCTAACACACATCTGGGTGGACTGAGGCACCTGGGTATTCCAGGACTTGCCTGTTTTTCTTTTGGTCCGCCACCCAGGCTCAAAGGGATCATGAGATTATTCATACTAGAAACTTCCGTGTGCAGCCACAAGCCATTATGGGCTCTGGCATAGTTGAGTAAGTCGTGCGAACTCTTACAGGGTAGACTAGCAGATGTAGGGGAAAGTAGGTGTACCAGTCTATCCATCGTAAGGTGCTAGCGCTTCTGAAAGACTGTGTCTCGGTCATCCGTTTCTCAAACACCATGTAGTGCGAGAAATCCAACGGAGGCGATCGAGTCTTGTGGGGAAAAGTGCGCAAACCTCTGCAGAGTGTATAAACTAATCATGATTAGCCGTGTCCCCGGTTATGGACATCTTGAGTATCTAGTACCTGGATTATCATGTGAATCTCAACATGTTACTCTAAATTAATTTTGTTGGGTTTAATGATGATGCTTAATTGGGATTGAGAATGCTGTCAACCATTCTCAATGTTTAACAACCACCATGATAGTAATTAAATTTATTCCTTTGAAGTAGGGAAAAATTGGCTTTATGCAAAAACTGTAACCATAGAGCTTTCCACCAGCCAAATATGCATATAGTATAGTTGTTTCATTTCATTACTCTCTATGTGTTACCTTGCCAGCATATTCCATGTGCTGACCCGTTTTCGGGCTGCAACGTTAATGTTGCAGACTTTTCAGACGACGATTAAGGAGTTTTTAGGTCATGGTTCTATACTCAGTGATGCCGTTGGAGTTGATGGACTCACCTATCTTCCAAGCCTTCCGCTATTATCGTTATTAGATGGCCTTAAGCCATATTTATTGTAACAAGGTCTCTTTTGAGACACTCGATGTAATAAGTGTGTGATTGCTACTCTGCTATAAATCCTTCGAGTACTGTGTGGTGTCAGCATTACTGATCCAGGGATGACACCGGAGCACAAAGATCAGACTATTTGAGGTCTGGTCGCTACAGAGATGGTATCAGAGCACACGCTGACTATAGGACACGACCACTAAGCTAAAGACCTAGATCACTGCTCACTCTCTTCTCTTCTGACCTCTCATCTTTTCTACTCTTTAGGATGGCGGATGCAAGGAACAAGTTCACACAACCAGATGAAGATACACCCTTTGGACGCCACTTGAAGGAAGTCACTGGATACCTGAACATAGGAGTACCAAGCTTCACGGGAACCTACAACGCACTTTACCTGAAGAAGAGCGCTGGATGATACAAGTTCAAGTTCCAGGAAGGACGTTCATGCCAGTCACTGAGCCCATAGAGTTTTCTTTTGATGCACCAACTTGGAGTCTAGGAAAGAGTATGGCAGCTCACATCGCCATGGGACACGTGAAGATTATGAAGAAGAAATTGAAGTATTGGTGGAGAAGAATGACGATCTGATCAAGAAGATTGGAATATTTATGGGAGGCCCGACACCAGTAGATGAAGACGAAGAACCCAAGGAGATTAGCCCGGAAGACTACATCATCATCGACGGCACCGACTCGGAAGCAGATAGTAGCGATGATGACTATGTTGATGAAGCAGGAGTAGATATCATGGAGTCTACAACCGTAGAATATTTCTAGTAGACCACCTCATCAGTAGTAGTAGTCCACCATGTAAATATAGTAGTCCGAGCACTTTGCGATAGCTAGATCGATTGTATGCCTTTGTTTGATTGAATGAAGTGAATTGTTTGCTTTTGCCTCATGTGCATATGGGTAGTGTTTTCTCTTTAGACCCCCTCTATTCTTATATCTCATCTTTTCTAAACCCTCAGATGCCTCCGAGACGTGACCCCGGATTTGCCTTTCCGCCGGAGCTCACCCAATTGATCCAGCAGCAGAACACCTTGATGCAGTTGCTAGTTCAGAATCAGAATCAGGGGAACAACAACAACAACCCACCACCACCACCACCTGTTGACCACTTAGCCTGTTTTTTTAGGCTGAATCCGCCGGTGTTTTCCAGTAGCACCGAGCCGATAGTAGCAGATGATTGGCTCCGCAAGATAGCTAGGGAGTTGACCACAGCAGGATGCACAGATGCGGAGAAGGTGAAGTTTGCCGCACATCAGTTAGAAGGACCCGCAGCATCCTGGTGGGAGAATTTCACAGCCACCTTCCCAGTCGACACTGTCACATGGGACCAGTTTCAGTAGGCTTTTCGTACTGCCCATGTTTCAGCAAGAGCAATGGCCAGGAAGAAGCATGAGTTTCGTAACTTGCGCCAAGGAGGACGGACAGTTGGCCAGTATGTGGAGGAGTTTAGTAAGCTAGCACGTTATGCCCCAGATGACGTTGCTATGGATGCAGCTAAGCAGGAGAAATTCCTGGAAGGACTGAATGATGAGTTGAGTATGCAGTTGATGGTAGCCACCTTCAACAACTACCAGGAGTTGGTAGATCGTGCTCTTATGATTGAAGGGAAGCAGCAGCAAATTGAGAACTGCAAGAGGAAGTATGGACAAGGAAAGTATAATTCAGGAGCTCAGCAGAAGCCACGTTTTACCCTTAGACTGGGAGGACATTTTCAGCATACCCATGGAGTAGGCAGCTCGCATAATCACAATGGCACCAAGAATAGTAACGGGAATGGAGGAAGCAATGGACAAAACCGCAACACCCCATCAACCCCAGCCAAGAGAGATCTGAGTCAAGTCACCTGTTTCAAGTGTTCCAAGACCGGACATTATGCCAATGAATGTCCTGAAGGCCAAAACGGCAATGGAAGCTCTCGAAAGAAGCCGAACCCTTTCAACAGGGGACAGGTGAACCACGTTAATGTGGAGGAGGTTGAAGTTCAGCCCGATGCAGTAATAGGTAAGTTTTTGGTTAAGACATTTACTGCACTCGTTCTTTTTGATACTGGTGCATCGCATTCATACATATCAAGGGGATTTGTGGAAAAGTATAGCCTGCCCACTAGGGTTCTCAAAACACCTATGCTAGTAAGCTCACCAGGAGCAGAGTACATGGCCAGTCAAGGATGTTTTCAAGTGCCATTAAGTATAGGAAGGCATGTTTTCCCAACAGATTTAATTATTCTAGAATCCCAAGGTCTGGATGTGATTCTTGGTATGGATTGGCTGTCGATGTATGGAGGAAACATCGATTGCACCAGTAAGACAATTTTGCTCACAACGCCAGAAGGAAGAAGGATCAAGTATGTATCCCGACATGCGCCAAACAGGACACAAGTAAATTCCTTATCAGGAGTTGTGCAGGAGGAAGTACCAGTGGTAAAGGATTTTCCTGACGTATTTCCAGAAGAGTTGCCAGGCATGCCACCGGATAGAGATATTGAGTTTTTGATTGAGCTTTTGCCAGGCACTGGGCCAATATCGAAGAGACCATATAGGATGCCAGCAAAAGATTTGGTGGAAATTAAGAAGCAGATTAAGGAGTTACTGGATAAGGGATACATTCGCCCAAGTTCTTCGCCTTGGGGATCACTAGTACTTCTAGTAGAGAAGAAGGATGGATCGTTAAGGATGGTTGTTGACTATCGAGGATTGAATGAAGTAACAATCAAGAACAAGTACCCGCTACCAATGATCAATGATCTGTTTGATCGATTGCAAGGAGCTAAAGTGTTTTCCAAGATCGATTTGCGATCAGGGTACCATCAGTTGAAGATTCGAGAGCAGGACATACCTAAGACAGCATTCACCACAAGATATGGACTATATGAGTATACCGTTATGTCATTTGGACTGACTAACGCGCCTGCCTATTTTATGAACATGATGAACAAAGTGTTTATGGAGTTTTTGGATAAGTTCGTCGTAGTGTTCATTGATGATATCCTGGTTTATTCAAATAATGAAGAGGAACATAAGGAGCATTTGCGTTTGGCACTTGGAAAGCTCAGAGAACATCAATTATATGCCAAGTTCAGCAAATGTGAGTTTTGGTTGAAAGAAGTAGGATTCCTCGGACACGTTATATCTGGAGAAGGTATAGTAGTAGATCCCGCTAAAGTTGAAACCGTGACCAAGTGGGAAGCACCAACAACAGTTGGAGAGATCCGGAGTTTTCTTGGACTCGCAGGATACTACCGGAGGTTTATTGAAAAAATTTCAAAGATTGCGAAGCCTATGATGAAGTTGCTGAAGAAGGATACCAAGTTCAAATGGACTGAGGAGTGTGAGGCTAGTTTCCAGGAGTTGAAGAAACGCTTGGTTACCTCACCAGTGTTGATTTTGCCAGATCAAACCAAGGATTATGAGGTGTATTGTGATGCTTCACGTCGAGGACTTGGAGCAGTGCTTATGCAGGAAGGGAGAGTTGTTTCATATGCTTCAAGACAACTGAAGCCTCAAAAATTGAATTACGCTACGCATGATTTGGAGTTAGCAGCCGTAGTGCATGCATTGAAGACATGGAGACATTTCCTCATTGTAAATCATTGTGAGGTGTACACGGATCACAAGAGTTTGAAGTACATTTTCACGCAGAAGGAGTTGAACCTCAGACAAAGGAGATGGTTGGAGCTCATCAAGGATTATGATATGAGATTGCATTATCATCCCGGGAAGGGTAATGTAGTAGCTGATGCATTAAGCCGCAAGAGCCATGTCAATACGTTAATGACGGGAGAAATACCCAAGGAGTTAGCAGAAAATCTTCGTGAACTATGTGTGGAAATAGTTCCGAGAGGCTATGTAGCAACGTTGGAAATTCAGTCAACTTTGATGGATAGAATCAGAGAAGCTCAGAAAACTGACAAAGAGATTGCCGCTATAAAGTTGAAACTGAGCAAAGGAAAAGCTAAAGGATTTCGTGAGGATGAGCACGACACCCTATGGTTTGAAGACCGTGTTTATATACCCAATGACCCGGAGATCAGAAAGTTGATTCTGCAAGAGGCACATGATTCACCGTATTCGATTCACCCAGGAAATACCAAGATGTATTTGGATTTGAAGGATATTTTCTGGTGGACCGGAATGAAGAAGGATATTGCGGAGTATGTAGCAGTTTGTGACGTATGTCAGAGAGTAAAGGCAGAGCATCAGAAGCCAGCAGGATTGTTGCAACCATTGCCGATACCCGAATGGAAGTGGGATAAGCTAGGTATGGATTTTATCACGGGATTACCAAGGACTCGTTCAGGCTATGACTCGATTTGGGTTGTAGTTGATCGATTGAGGAAGGTAGCTCATTTCATCCCAGTAAAGACCACTTACACCAGTGCTAAGTTGGCAAAGATATACATGACCAGGATCGTATGTTTGCATGGAGTTCCGAGGAGCATCGTATCAGATAGAGGAACCCAGTTTACCTCAAAGTTCTGGAAGCAGTTGCATGAGACTTTGGGTACTAGGCTAGAATTTAGTACAGCTTATCATCCGCAGATAGATGGACAGACCGAGAGAATCAATCAGATTTTGGAGGATATGCTGAGAGCTTGTGCGCTAGATTATGGATCTAGTTGGGACAATAATTTGCCATATGCAGAGTTCTCTTACAATAATAGCTATCAGACCAGTTTGAAGATGGCCCCTTTCGAAGCTTTGTACGGAAGGAGGTGCAGGACACCGTTGTCATGGGACGAAGTTGGAGACCGCCAGTTGTTTGGACCAGATCTGATTAAAGAGTGTGAACAGAAGGTGAAGTTGATTCGCGATAGGCTCAAGGTAGCCCAGTCCAGGCAGAAGAGCTACGCAGATTCTAAACGCAAGGAGACAGTTTACGAAGTCGGAGACAGAGCTTATCTTCGAGTATCCCCACTTCGAGGGATTAAGCGCTTTGGAGTTAAGGGGAAGTTAGCTCCACGATTTGTAGGACCATATCGAGTTTTGGAGCGTATGGGAGAAGTGGCCTATAAGTTGGAATTGCCAGAAGGATTGACAGGAGTTCATGATGTGTTCCACGTTTCTCAGTTGAAAAAGTGTCACGCGAAGATGGCTGACATACCTTTGAGAGACACAGTGCCATTGGAAGCAATTCAGTTGGATAACAATTTGACCTATGAGGAGAAACCAGTCAAGATTCTTGAGTTTGCCAGCCGAGTCACTCGCAGCAAAGTTATCAAGTTTTGCAAAGTTCAGTGGAGCCACCACACGGAGGATGAAGCCACCTGGGAGCGAGAGGAAGATTTGCTCAAGGACCACCCTCACCTATTTTCTAGCCAACCTGAATCTCGAGGGCGAGATTCATCTTAAGGGGGGTAGGTTTGTAACATCCCAAATTTTCAATTTGGAATGTTATACATTAGATCATCATGCATATCATATTTTATTTTGCTTTTGGTTTTGATCCTAGAAAATCCTAAGCAACTCAAGGACCCACGGAGAGAGTTGGGGATTTCGTTATTTACATATTTGAGTTTTCTCAAATTTTGTAAACAGGATCATTTGATTTTATTTATTTTATCATCAATTATTTCTATTACAAAAATATGAGAGAGGGAATAAAATGACTTTCCCAAAATATAGAAATATTGAGGATTTAATAAAAAAATCAACTAAGATTTATTTCGGAGTTTTTCGGTATTTTTATTTGAATTTAGGAAAAATGCGCGTTTTTCAAAGTTGTAGTCTGGGCCCAGATAAATGTTCACTTTATCAGGCTTGATTTTAGAAACCCGGGAAAATTTATTTCGTGATTTTTGGAGTCCTTTTAGTATTTCTTTTTATTTTCTTCCGAGCGTAATTATTTAAAAAAAACGAAACCGACCTTGGGCCGTACCCGAGCGGGACTCCGCCCAGGGGCGCCTTTATATAGCGCCGCACCCGAGCCCCAGCCCACACCAGCCCCGCGCCCGATCCGCCGCCGCCGGAGCAGCGCGCCGCCCGAGGTTCGCCGCCGCCTCGACTTCCGTGCCGAATTTTTTTAAAAATATATAATTTTTTTTTCTCGTCGGTTTTATTTTCGAATTTTTTTTTATTTATTATTTTGATTGTTTTTTAATTATTTTCGGATTAGGTTAATTACCGATTAATCTGTTCGTCGTTTTTCTTTTTCGTCGGATTTTCCGCGGTTATTTTCTCATCGCGATTTCTGATCCAATTTTCGTTTTAGTATAACTTTTCGCTCGTTTATCGGAATCAGGCGATTCAAGCGCCTGGAGTTTCGTCTCGAAACCCTTTTTCCGAGTAATCAACTTAAACAAGTTTTTGCTACTGTAAAATTTGACTTAGATTCAGATTACTAGAACGAAGTTGTTTTCTTTCGCCGTTTGATTTCTTTTGCTACGTTCGATTTGATTCTTTTTGCAAACCAGGGTTCTTAAGTTGAACTTTCTGGTTAGATCTTCTATTTGAGTTTTACCTGTGCATTAGATGAGTACTTATTGTATGCTTGTTTGTTTGTCTGCGATAGAATACCCGGAGTGCGCCGCCTGTTACTTTGAATCTCTAGGTTTCGCGGATCATCAGCAAGGCAAGTAACACTTTGATCATACCTTTTTCTACAACCCAGTTTTTCTTGCATTAGATCAATCCTCACACATTACATGATTAGGATCTAATTAAATTGTGGGATGGGAAGTAGATGAGGTAGTACCTATTACCTGTTTATTATCAAACCTTTGGGAGTTACTTCTACGTTTGCTTATTATGCCATGCTATGCTAGTAGACGTGGATTGGGTGAGTGATATCCATGACAGATGTGAGATTGATAATTAATGGTTTATCTAAGGTGGCAACCTAACACACATCTGGGTGGATTGAGGCACCTGGGTATTCCAGGACTTGCCTGTTTTTCTTTTGGACCGCCACCCAGGCTCAAAGGGATCATGAGATTATTCATACTAAAAACTTCCGTGTGCAGCCACAAGCCAGTATGGGCTCTGGCATAGTTGAGTAAGTCGTGCGAACTCTTACAGGGTAGACTAGCAGATGTAGGGGAAAATAGGTGTACCGGTCTATCCATCGTAAGGTGCTAGCGCTTCTGAAAGACTGTGTCTCGGTCATCCGTTTCTCAAACACCATGTAGTGCGAGAAATCCAACGGAGGCGATTGAGTCTTGTGGGGAAAAGTGCGCAAACCTCTGCAGAGTATATAAACTAATCATGATTAGTCGTGTCCCCGGTTATGGACATCTTGAGTATCTAGTACCTGGATTATCATGTGGATCTCAACATGTTACTCTAAATTAATTTTGTTGGGTTTAATGATGATGCTTAATTGGGATTGAGAATGCTGTCAACCATTCTCAATGTTTAACAACCACCATGATAGTAATTAAATTTATTCCTTTGAAGTAGGGAAAATTTGGCTTTACGCAAAAATTGTAACCATAGAGCTTTCCACCAGCCAAATATGCATATAGTATAGTTGTTTCATTCCATTACTCTCTATGTGTTACCTTGCCAGCATATTCCATGTGCTGACCCGTTTTTGGGCTGCAACGTTAATGTTGCAGACTTTTCAGGCGACGATTAAGGAGTTTTTAGGTCGTGGTTCTATACTCAGTGATGCCGTTGGAGTTGATGGACTCACCTATCTTCCAAGCCTTCCGCTGTTATCGTTATTAGATGGCCTTAAGCCATATTTATTGTAACAAGTTCTCTTTTGAGACACTCGATGTAATAAGTGTGTGATTGCTACTCTGCTATAAATCCTTCGAGTACTGTGTGGTGTCAGCATTACTGATCCAGGGATGACACCGGAGCACAGAGATCAGACTGTTTGAGGTCTGGTCGCTACACCAAGTAAGGGAACACACCAGCCCACAAGGGGCTGGTGCGCCCCCTATAGGGCCAGCCACGTGGGGAGAAAGGAAAAGGAGAGGAAGAAAAGGAAAGTATGAAGTAGGACTCCTACATCATTCCCTCCCCCTCCTTCCTTTCCCCTTGTCCAAATATGGTAAGGGGGGCCGAATTGGACTAGGGGCCCAAGTAGGATTCCTCCTACTTGGGCGTACCTTAGGCTGTCTCCCTCCCTCTCCCTCCTTTATATACGTGGGGAGGGCACCCCTAGAACACACATCAATTGTTCCTAGCCGTGTGCGGCGCCCCCCCTCCACAGTTAACACCTCGGTCATATCGTTGTAGTGCTTACGCGAAGCCATGCACCGGTAACATCATCATCACCGTCACCACGCCGTCATGCTGACGAAACTCTCCCTCGGCCTCAACTAGATCAAGAGTTCAAGGGACGTCACCAAGCTGAACGTGTGTAGATCGCGGAGGTGTCGTGCGTTCGGTACTTGGATCGGTTGGATTGCGAAGACGTTCGACTACATCAACCGCGTTACTAAACGCTTCCGCTTTCGGTCTATGAGGGTACGTGGACACACTCTCCTCGCTCGTTTCTATGCTTCTCCTAGAAAGATCTTGCGTGATCGTAGGAAAATTTTGAAATATTATGTTCCCCAACAGTGGCATCCGAGCCAGGTCTATGCGTAGATGTTATATGCACGAGTAGAACACAAAGAAGTTGTGGGCGTGGGTATATACATATTGCTTACCGTCACTAGTTGTTTCTTGATTCGGCGGTATTGTTGGATGAAGCGGCTCGGACCGACATTACATGACCGCGTTCATGAGACTGGTTCTACCGACGTGCTTTGCACACAGGTGGCTAGCGAGTGTCTGTTTCTCCAACTTTAGTTGAATCGGATTCAATGAATAGGATTCTTTTTGAAGATCAAAAAGCAATCACTATACCGCGTTGTGGTTTTTGATGCGTAGGTAAGAACGGTTCTTGCTAAGCCCGTAGCAGCCACATAAAACTTGCAACAACAAAGTAGAGGACGTCTAACTTGTTTTTGCAGGGCATGCTGTAATGTGATATGGTCAAGACGTGATTATATAAATTGTTGTATGAGATGATCATGTTTTGTAACACAGTTATCAGCAACTGGAAGGAGCCATATGGTTGTCGCTTTAATGTATGAAATGCAATCGCCATGTAATTGCTTTACTTTATCACTAAGCGGTAGCGATAGTCGTGGAAGCAATAGTTGGTGAGACGACAACGATGCTACGATGGAGATCAAGGTGTGAAGCCGGTGACGATGGTGATCATGACGGTGCTTTGGAGATGGAGATCAAAGGCCCAAGATGATGATGGCCATATCATATCACTTATATTGATTGCATGTGATGTTTATCCTTTATGCATCTTATTTTTCTTAGTACGGCGGTAGCATTATAAGATGATCTCTCACTAAATTTCAAGGTATAAGTGTTCTCCCTGGGTATGCACCATTGCTATAGTTCGTCATGCCGAGACACCACGTGATGATCAGGTGTGATAAGCTCTACGTTCACATACAACGGGTGCAAGCCAGTTTTGCACAAGCAGAATACTCGGGTTAAACTTGATGAGCCTAGCATATGAATATATGGCCTCGGAACACTGAGACCGAAAGGTCGAGCGTGAATCATATAGTGGATATGATCAACATAGTGATGTTCACCATTGAAAACTACTCCATCTCACGTGATGATCGGACATGGTTTAGTTGATATGGATCATGTGATCACTTAGATGATTAGAGGGATGTCTATCTAAGTGGGAGTTCTTAAGTAATATGATTAATTGGACTTAAATTTATCATGAACTTAGTCCTGATAGTATTTGCATATCTATGTTGTAGATCAATTGCTCGCGTATAGCTTCCCCATTTTATTTATGATATGTTCCTAGAGAAAACTATGTTGAAAGATGTTAGTAGCAATGATGTGGACTAGCTCCGTGATCTGAGGATTATCCTCATTGTTGCACAGTAGAATTATGTCCTTGATGCACCGCTAGGTGATGGACCTATTGCAGGAGCAGATATAGACGTTATGAACATTTGGTAAGCTCGGTATGATGACTACTTGATAGTTTAGTGTGCCATGCTTTACGGCTTAGAACCGGGACTTCAAAGACGTTTTGAACGCCACAGAGCATATAAGATGTTCCAAGAGCTAAAATTGGTATTTCATACTCATGCCCGAGTCGAGAGGTATGAGACCTTTGACAAGTACTTTGCCTACAAGATGGAGGAGAATAGCTCAGCTAGTGAGCATGTGCTTAGAATGTCTGAGTACTACAATCACTTGAATCAAGTGGGAGTTAATCTTCCAGATAAGGTAGTGATTGACAGAGTTCTCTGGTCACTATCACCAAGTTACTAGACCTTAGTGATAAACTATAATATTCAAGGGATAACGAAAATGATTCCCAAGCTCTTCGCGATGTTGAAATTGGCGAATGTAGAAATCAAGAAAAAGCATCAAGTGTTGATGGTTGACAAGACCACTAGTTTCAAGTAAAAGGGCAAGGGAAAGAAAGGGAACTTCAATAAGAATGGCAAACAAGTTGCCACTCCCATGAAGAAGCCCAAAGCTAGACCCAAGCCTAAAACTGAGTGCTTCTACTACAAAGGAAATGGTCACTAGAAGCAGAACTGCCCCAAATACTTGGCGGATAAGAAGGATGGCAAAGTGAACAAAAGTATATATGATATACATGTTATTGATGTGTACTTTACTAGTGTTCATAGTAGTGCATGGGTATTTGATACTGGTTCAGTTGCTATGATTAGTAACTTGAAACAGGAGTTACAAAATGAGCAGAGACTAATTAAGGGCGAGGTGACGATTTGTGTTGGAAGTGATCCCAAGGTTGATAAAGATCACCATCGCACACTCCCTTTTACATTCGGAATTAGTGTTGAACCTAAAATAAATGTTATTTGGTGTTTGCGTTGAGCATGAATATGATTGGATCATGTTCATTGCAATACGGCTATTCATTTAAATCAAAGAATAATTTTTGTTCTGTTTACATGAATAAAACCTTCTATGGTCATACACTTAATATAAATGGTTTATTGAATCTCGATCGTAGTGATACACATATTCATAATATTGATGCCAAAAGATGCAAAGTTGATAATGATAGTGCAAAATACTTGTGGCACTGCCGTTTAGGTCATATTGGTGTAAAGCGCATGAAGAAACTCCGTGTGGATGGAGAAATCACTTGATTATGAATCATTTGATGCTTTTGAACCATGCATCATGGGCCATATGACTAAGACTCCGTTCTTCGGAACAATGGAGTGAGCCACTGACTTATTGGAAATAATACATACCGATGTATGCGGTCCGATGAGTGTTGAGGCTCGCGGCGGGTATCGTTATTTTCTGACCTTCACAGATGATTTGAGCATTATGAGTATATCTACTTAATGAAACACAGATCTAAAACACTTGAAAAGTTCAAAGAATTTCAGAGTGAAGTTGAGAATCATCGTAACAAGAAAATATAGTTTCTATGATCTGATCGCAGAGACGAAATATTTGAGTTACGAGTTTGGTCTTCAGTTCAAACAATGTCGAACAGTTTCGCAACTCACGCCACCTGGATCACCACAGCGTAATGGTGTGTCCGAATGTCATAACCATACTTTATTAGATATGGTGCAATCTGTGATGTCTCTTACCGATTTACCACTATCGTTTTGGGGTTATGCATTAGAGACAGCTGCATTCACATTAAATAGGGCACCGTCTAAAAATCCGTTGAGATGACACCGTATGAACTGTGGTTTAGCAAGAAACCTAAGTTGTAGTTTCTTAAAGTTTGGGGTTCCGATGCTTATGTGAAAAAGTTTCAGCCTAATAAGCTCAAACACAAATCGGAGAAGTGTGTCTTCATAGGATACCCAAAAGAAATTGTTGGGTACACCTTCTATCATAGATCCGAAGGCAAGATCTTTGTTGCTAAGAGTGGATCCTTTCTAGGGAAGGAGTTTTCTCTCGAAAGAAGTGAGTGGGAGGAAAGTAGAACTTGATGAGGTAATTGTACCTTCTCCCGAATTAGGAAGTAGTTCATCACAGAAATCCGTTCCAATGATGCCTACACCAATTAGTGAGGAAGTTAATGATGATGATCATGAAACTTCATATCAAGTTACTACCGAACCTCGTAGGTCAACCAGAGTAAGTTCCGCACTAGAGTGGTACGGTAATCCTATGCTGGAAGTTATGTTACTAGACCATGACGAACCTACGAACTATGAGGAAGCGAGGATGAGCCCAGATTCCGCAAAATGGCTTAAGGCCATGAAATCTAAGATGGGATCAATGTATGAGAACAAAGTATGGACTTTGATTGACTTGCCCGATGATCGGTGAGCCATTCAAAATAAATGGATCTTCAAGAGGAAGACGGATGCTGATAGTAGTGTTACTATCTACAAAGCTCGAATTGTCGCAAAAGGTTTTCGACAAGTTCAAGGTGTTGACTCCGATGAGACTTTCTCACTCGTATCGATGCTTAAAAGTCTGTCTGAATCATGTTTGCAGTTGCCGCATTTTATGAAATCTGGCAAATGGATATAAAAACTACATTCCTTAATGGATTTATTAAAAAAGAGTTGTATATGATACAACCAGAAGGTTTTGTCTATCCTAAAGGTGTTAACAAAGTGTGCAAGCTCCAACGATCCATCTATGGACTGGTGCAAGCATCTCGGAGTTGGAATATACACTTTGATGAGTTGATCAAAGCATATAGTTTTATACAGATTTGCGGTGAAGCCTATATTTACAAGAAAGTGAGTGGGAGCACTACAGCCTTTCTGATAAGTATATGTGAATGACATATTGTTGATCGGAAATGATGTAGAATTTTCTGGAAAGCATAAAGGAGAATTTGAAAGGAGTTTTCAAAGAAAGAATTACCTGTAAAGCTACTTACATATTGGGCATCAAGATCTATAAAGATAGATTAAGACACTTGATAAGACTTTCGATGAGTACATACCTTGATAAGATTTTGAAGGAGTTCAAAATGGATCAGTCAAAGAAGGAGTTCTTGCCTGAGTTGTAAGGTGTGAAATTGAGTAAAGACTCAAAACCCGGCCATGGCAGAAAATACAAAGATAATGAAAAATCATTCCCTATGCCTTAGTCATAGGTTCTATAAAGTATGCTATGCTGTGTACCAGACCTATTGTATACCTTAGCATGATTTTGGCAAGGGAGTACAATAGTGATCTAGGAGTAGATCACTGGACTGCGGTCAAAATTATCCATAAAGGACTAAGGAAATATTTCTCGATTATGGAGGTGATAAAAGAGTTCATCCTAAAGAGTTACATCGATGCAAGCTTTTTACACGGATCTAGATGACTCTGAGTCTCGATCTAGATACATATTGAAAGTGGGAGCAATTAGCTAGAGTAGCTCCGTGCAGAGTATTATAGACATAGAAATTTGCAAAATACATATGGATCTGAATGTTGCAGACCCGTAGACTAAACTTCTCTCACAAGCAAAACATGATCACTCTTTGGGTGTTAATCACATAGCGATGTGAACTAGATTATTGACTCTAGTAAACCCTTTGGGTATTAGTCACATGAAGATGTAAAATAATCACATAAAGATGTGAACTATTGGTGTGAAATCACATGACGATGTGAACTAGATTATTGACTCTAGTGCAAGTGGGGGACTGAAGGAAATATGCCCTAGAGGAAATAATAAAGTTGTTATTTATATTTCCTTATATCATGATAAATGTTTATTATTCATGCTAGAATTGTATTAGCTGTAAACTTAGTACATGTGTGAATACATAGACAAATAGAGTGTCCCTAGTATGCCTCTACTTGACTAGCTCGTTAATCAAAGATGGTTAAGTTTCCTAGCCATGGACATGTGTTGTCATTTGATGAACGGGATCACATCATTAGAGAATGATGTGATGGACTAGACCCATCCGTTAGCTTAGCACTATGATCGTTTAGTTTATTGCTATTGCTTTCTTCATGACTTATACATGTTCCTATGACTATGAGATTATGCAACTCCCGAATACCGGAGGAACACTTAGTGTGCTATCAAACGTCACAACGTAACTGGGTGATTATAAAGATGTTCTACAGGTGTCTCCGATGGTGTTTGTTGAGTTGGCATAGATCGAGATTAGGATTTGTCACTCTGATTGTCAGAGAGGTATCTCTGGGCCCTCTCGGCAATGCACACCACTATGAGCCTTGAAAGCAATGTGACTAATGAGTTAGTCACGGGATGATGCATTACTGAACAAGTAAAGAGACTTGGCCGTAACGAGATTGAACTAGGTATGATGATACCGGCGATCGAATCTCGGACAAGTAACATATGGATGACAAAGGGAACAACATATTTTGTTATACGGTTTGACCGATAAAGATCTTCGTAGAATATGTAGGAAGCAATATGAGCATCCAGGTTCCGCTATTGGTTACTGACCGGAGATGAGTCTCGGTCATGTCTACATAGTTCTCGAATCCATAGGGTCCGCACGCTTAACGTTCAATGACGATCGGTATTATGAGTTATGTGATTTGATGTACCGAAGTTTGTTCGGAGTCCCGGATGAGATCACGGACATGACGAGGAGTCTCGAAATGGTCGAGAGGTAAAGATTCATATATTGGAAGGCTATATTCGGACATCGGAAGGGGTTCCGGGCAAACCCCGGCAAAGATATGGGCTTAATGGGCCAACTAAGGGAACACACCAGCCCACAAGGGGTTGGTGCGCCCCCTATAGGGCCAGCCACGTGGGGAGAAAGGAAAAGGAGAGGAGAAAAAGGAAAGTACGAAGTAGGACTCCTACTTCCTTCCCTTCCCCCCTCCTTCCTTTCCCCCTCCCTTCCTCCCTCCATCTCCTTCCTTTATATACGTGGGGAGGGCACCCCTAGAACACACATCAATTATTCCTAGCCGTGTGCGGCGCCCCCCTCCACAGTTAACACCTCGGTCATATCGTCGTAGTGCTTAGGCGAAGCCCTGCGCCGGTAACATCATCATCACCATCAGCACGCCATCGTGCTGACGAAACTCTCCCTCGGCCTCAACTGGATCAAGAGTTCGAGGGACGTCACCGAGCTGAACGTGTGCAGATCGCGGAGGTGTCGTGCATTCGATACTTGGATCGGTTGGATCGTGAAGACATTCGACTACATCAACCGCGTTACTAAACGCTTCCGCTTTTGGTCTACGAGGGTACGTGGACACACTCTCCTCGCTCGTTGCTATGCTTCTCCTAGATAGATCTTGCATGATCGTAGGAAAATTTTGAAATACTACATTCCCCAACACTTCAAACAAGCCAGCAAGCTTAACGCCGAACACAAGGGAAAAGGGTCGCCAAGCGACGATGATGACCAAGAGTCTCGTCAGTCGAGCACAAGGGGACAGAAGCAATTTCCCCCCGAGGTAAAAACGGTGAACATGATATATGTCACGCATGTCCCTAGAAGGGAGCGCAAACGCGCACTACGGGACGTCTACGCCATAGAGCCGGTCACCCCCAAATTCAACCCATGGTCGGCTTGTCCGATCACCTTCGATTGAAAGGACCACCCAACCAGTATTCGTCACAGAGGTTCGGCAGCTCTAGTCCTCGATCCAATCATCGACGGATTCCACCTTACGCGAGTCCTCATGGATGATGGCAGCAGTCTCAATCTACTTTATCAAGACACTGTCCGCAAAATGGGTATTGATCCGTCAAGAATCAAACCCACTAGAACTACCTTCAAAGAAGTAATACCTGGAAAGGAGGCCCACTGTACGGGCTCAATCATGCTGGAAGTAGTCTTCGGTTTGCCGGACAACTTCCAAAGCGAAGACTTGATATTCAACATCGTCCCCTTCCGCAGCGGCTATCACGCACTGCTCGGACGAACTGCTTTTGCTCGCTTCAATGAGGTCCCGTATTACGCCTATCTGAAGCTCAAGATGCCCGGTCCACGTGGCGTCATTACAATCAATGGAAACATGGAGCGCTCCCTCCGTACTAACGAGCATACAGCGGCCATTGCAGCCGAAGTACAAAGCGGCCCTATCAAGCCGCACAGCCCCTTGGCTATTAGGCCATCGGACTTCCCCACGCAGGACAGGTCAGCTCTATATACCGGCAGTCCGGCAACTTCAGAGCTAGATCAGCAGCCTAGCCTTCGTTGACCGCCACGTACATCAACGGAATTCGTACCGCACGTGCACTATTATGCACTCAAAATACCTTGGGCATCGGCGGAGGCAATATACGGACAGGCTTATACAAAGGTTCGACCTTATACTGCCTTGCCCTTTCTCTATTCAACCTTTCCTTTTTACCACAGGTAAATAAAAACCTACTTATTCTTCGAACACATGAGGACTCCTTCCAAGCCTGGTTTCGTACACATGGTCGAAGACCATTCCTTTAAGGAAATCTTTCTTATTTGGGCGAAAAGCGGTGCAGACATGCGACAGGAAGACCACAACTTCGCTCAAGAACCTCTATAGAGCTTTTCCCTTAGCCCTAGACCCCTGGCATGTAAAATGGCCTTGGTGATTATGGTACCTTCTGTAAGATTACGTCTTGACGTATCAATTAGATTTCAGTAAACTAAAATTCTTACTCGGTATCGTTTCTTATTCCACCTGTTAAGTGGTCCCACGTACACATCTCGGCACAAAAATTGCCAGGAGCTCTATAAGGAAACATATGTGTTGCCAAACAAAAGTCCGAACAGCTTTATAGCACAATTCGGCGTCCCGAGTTTGGCATTATATGCATCGGCTCTGAATCATGTCTTTGGTCAAATGGTCAATAGTTGGGTTGCCCGGCTCATGTGCTTGCTACCTTACGTTCCGTCTGATCGGCTAGGGTAGTAAAGGGAGAACTACTGCGATTGTGTTTCTGGTTCGTCTAGTTAAGCACCTCAGTAGAGAAAGCCGAAAACTGGCTGTCATGATGCAGCGAGAGCTGGTCAGCCACTCGGCGAGTCAGTACAATCCTTAGCGATTTTTCCGTATTACACGAAGGACTGTTTCCCGGCCACATGTGTAACGCATCCGCATCAGGGTAGCCGCGTACATACTAGGGGCTACCTAATAGACCCATTGTCAAACTCCTATAGCTAAGTGAGAGCAATAAAACCGAATAGTCCGATTGCCTGGTTTGCCGCACTAACACCTCCTTCAAGGACAAAGACATTGGGTCAAGTGTAGTTATGTGCAATTCCGAACACCACAGTAGCATCTACATGGGGGCTGAAGCCGACGACTGGGAACTCTCAAATATAATAAATGGCCTCACAGGAGGATAAAAACTTTTTCATCAATGAATGAATATCTTACAAAAGACTTCGTTTATAACACAAATCCCCGGACAGTTTGAACTCTTTTATTCTAATACTACGTCCTTAGAGCACTGGCCCTCTATAACACGAGCACCTTTTAGCACGTCCTCAAAATAGCGCTCTGGTGTGCGGTGGGCCTTGCTTTCGGGAGGTCCCTCGACCACCATATTTTCGGCATTCATTTTCACCCAGTGCATCTTGACACGGGCGAAAGCCATACGCGCTCCTTCCATGCAGGACCACCTCTTGACAGCGTCAATCCAGGGCAGCGCATCGACGAGACGCCGCACGAGGCTGAAGTAGCTGCCCAAAACGGCTTCAGCAGGCCACAACCAGACTATGACGTCCTTCATGGCCATGCTGGACATCTTATGCAGCTCCGACCATTGTGTCGCCTGGTCATTTAACAGTAGGGGGCACTCCTGCTCCACAAACTGCGACTAGAAGAGCTTCTCCAACTCGTACCCCTCCTGGGCCTGGAAGAATTGGGCGGCGTCCGTAGTACTCGTCGGCAGATCCGCATACGTGTCTGGAGAACTCCACAGTCGATTAAGCAAAGCATACTTCCGGTCCCCAAATTTAGCATGTAAAAGAAAAGGCTTACCAACCGCTATCTGACCGGCTTGACGGATTTCCTCGCGCGCTGCGCGGGATTCGGACCATGCTTCTGGAGCATCTTGAAGGGCCTTGGCGAGTTCGGTCACCTTCACCTTGTTTTCCGTTTCCAGGGACCCGCACTTGGTGGCAGTCTCCTTGAGCTTCTGATCCACCTCAGTCACCCGTTCCTCCAAACGGCGTCGAGCGGCCTGTTCGGCCGTTAAGTCCATAGCCGCCTTGTCAGCAGCCGCCTGGCTTACCCTTGCCTGCTCCTTGGCTTGAGCAAGCTCACCCCTAAGGGTCTCCACCGCAGCGGCACCATCTGTATAACCATGAATAGTAACGCTCTTTAACTTCCACAAAAGCATGAAAAAAACAAACATACAACAAGATGCATCTTATACCTTGCGCTTGGTCGAGCCGCGTGTTAACAAGGACTAGATCCTCATCGACTCGCTCCAGTTTCCGTTTGAGTTCGGAAATCTCCGCTGACTGGGCAGTCGTCTATAACAGAGAGGCCTATTTTGAAATTCCAACAAAATAGCATGTTACCACCTGACAACTGATTATTGATCCTCAGCTCGCTTTTCTTTCAGAAAACCGAACAGAGTCTCAGGGGCTACCATCTATATACGGGCATACTTCTCATAAAAAAGATCAAAACACATTACATTGCATACCTCGAAGCCTGCTGGCAAGCTGGAGAAGGCTTCGTTCAGTCCACTCTTGGCAAACTGAATCTTCTCAGACACCGCACCCATCAGGATGAGGTGCTCGTCCAGGATGGATGCACTTTGAAGAGTGTCTGTCGTGGTATTCGGCACCTCCAGATTAGCAGAGGTCGTCGCTCCCTTTTCTCTCGCAGGGGGTCGTTCACTAGACTTCGGGGCCGTACTGGTCTTCGGAGCAGTCTATGACTGGGGGATGGATTGACCGGGGCCCTCGTCACCGGTCTCTATAAAGACCGTCCTCCCCGGCCCTCCGGCAGCCGAGGTATTACCCTCTGGCGCTGTTAGATCCCTCCCCCCCCCCCCGCACGCGCGTATCTTCAAGGCTTGGGGAGGGCCTATGAGACGACACCTCGACATCATCCGCCTTAGGCGGCGGGGAGGCTAATGGAGGCGACCCGCTCTCCATCATCTCCGGTGGCAGATCCCCCGAGGACGAAGATAGTTGGGGGAGACTGCGTGCCAGACTAGAAAATATAGAACCTAGAGTTATCATCACAATTCACAAAGAATTGGACAATATGTGAGGCATCCCGAGCTGCTTACGAGTCAGCTTTGGGCCTGGTCCGACGATGATGCATCAGGAGGGCTTCGGTGTCTGACTCCGAGTCATCGGGGAGGGTAATTTTGTCCCTCTTGGATGCTTCGGCTTCCAGTTCATCGGAGGCCGCCCTCTTTTTGCCCTTGCGGGAAGTATCTTGTTCTTCCTCCTCCTCCTCGTCGTCGTCATCACCTTCGTGAGAGGATTGGGCATCAGCGTCTCCGTACACTACGTCCGAAGTGCCCTCCTCTCTTTTCTTCTTCTTGTCCTTCTTTGCCGGCGCCTGGTATGGCGCCGGGACCAGCATCCTCATTAGAAGGGGATTGACTGCGTCTTCGGGGAGCGGAGCTGGACACCGGATCTACTCCGCCTTCTTGATCCAGACCTGTTTGGGGAGGGATTACTTACCACCCCGGGTTAAATAAAGCATATTGGTGTTTGAAGTTCTTAGAATTTACCTCGGAGGATGGATGGTTGCAGTCGAGGCCGGTGTCGTCTGAGGACCTTGGCCACGATTTCTTCTTCTTAAAAAGCAGTTTCCAGATCCCCTTGTGCGTTGTGCCGTAAAACCGTTGTAGGGTCCGCGGTCCTTTCGGATTGAACTCCCACATCTTGAGGGGCCGCCTTTGGCAGGGAAGTGCTCGGCGGATCAGCATCACTTGGATTACGTCGGCAAGGGTAACGTCCTTCACTATCATGCTTTGGACGCGTTTCTACAGCCGCATCACCTCAAAGACCGACCCCCAGTCTAGACCCTTGTCGGTCCAGGATGTAAGCCTCAGTGGGGGTCCAGATCTAAAGGCTAGCACAACTTCCCACTTGGAGCCGCGGGGTTCTGTGATATAGAACCATTCCTGTTGCCATATTTTGACGGTGTCCACAAAGGCTCCCTTTGGCCAATTGACTTTGGGGAGCTTGCTCACCATGGCGCCACCATAGTCCGCGTGTTTCCCATTGACCACCTTCAGTTTCACATTAAAGATTTTGAGCCATAAGCCGAAGTGCGGAGGGACACGGAGGAAGGCTTTGCACACCATGATAAACACCGAGATGTGAAGGAACGGATTTGGGGCTACATCGTGAAAATCCAGCCCGTAGTAGAACATGAGACCCCTTACAAAGGGGTGGAGGGCGAATCCGAGTCCATGGAGGAAGTGGGGAATAAACACCACCCTCTCACCGGGCCCCGGAGTGGGGATGACCTGCGCCGGATCGGGAAGCATGTGCTTGATTTCCGTGGTCAAATATCGCGCTTCCCGCGGCTCCTTGATGTTCTCCTCCGTGAAGGGGGAGGGCACCCACTTGCCTTGAGAGCCGGCCATGGTAGGAGGAGTTGTTGGGAAGGGAAGAGTTTGGAGTTTGGGCGTTGGAGCTCGGGGACGGAGAGGTAAAGGGGATGAGGCGTGGGGTGCAACAGATGGGTTCTATCCGCTTATATGGACTGCAAATATCAAGCGTCCCCTCCCTCGAGCCTTAAAACTCGCCTGTTCCCAAGGGGTCACGTGAACCGCATGGTTAGGTTACCAAAACTCGTATTGATGAGAATCCCGTAATAAGGAGGCACGATCTCTGCTTTGACAAGACGTGTCGCCGAAGGTTGCGTCTTGAAGCGCGAAGCGGGAGGCCAAAAAACGGTTCAAAGTGATAAAACGGCTGGATGTAACGTCCCGTCCGTGAAATCATCAGAAGACGGAACTTATCTGCATTTTACCTTTATATTTAAGGATTGTGACTATTGTATAGAGCCGGATATAGCGCTGGTGGTCAACTATTTTGAAGTGTTCAGAGGAGGAACCCGCCTTGCAATGCCGAAGACGATCTGCGTGTCGTCGTCATTGAAGCCTGGTTCAGGGGCTACTGAGGGAGTCCTGGATTACAGGGTCCTCGAGCGTTCGGGCTATGCAACATGGGTCGGACTAATGGGCCGTGAAGATACAAGATAGAAGACTTTCCCTCGTGTCCAGAGGGGACTCTCCTTTGCATGGAAGACAGGCTTGGCGTGCGGATATGAATATTCCTTTCTCTGTAAACCGACTCTGTACAACCCTAGCCCCCTCCGGTGTCTATATAAACCGGAGGGTTTAGTCCGTAGAGGCAATCATAATCATACGGGCTAGACAACTAGGGTTTAGCCATTATGATCTTGTGGTGGATCAACTCTTGTAACCCCTATACTCATCAAAGTCAATCAAGCAGGACATAGGGTATTACCTCCATCAAGAGGGCCCGAACCTGGGTAAACATTGTGTCCCTATCTCTTGTTACCATCGATCCTTAGACGCACAGTTCGGGACCCCCTACCCGAGATCTGTCGGTTTTGACACCGACACCCACCGCATAGCTGCCATGCACTGATCGACGGCCCCTCATCGCCACCACGCCGCCATTGCCGGCAGACGAAGGAGGAGCTTTCGCCCGGATCGCCAAGGTGTGTGGCCGCATCCTCCACTACCTCGGAGGTGGTGGTTTCGGCGGTGCCTCTGGCTCTTGGGCCGTGGTATCCGAGGCCAAGCGCGCAGTGCAACAGCAGGTGAGGTATGACCAGCGCAATGTCGGTCGCTGCTCCGCGTTCGCCAAGACGGACGTGGCACCGGAAATGGGTCCACAACGACCCGGACCTCGCCGCGGCGTGGGCGCTTAACCGCTCTGTCACGACCGCCGAGATGGCCGCCAGGCGCTGCTGTCGGCTTGACGGCGAGCTCGACAAGATCGGCGAGAAGTGGTCGCTTAGAGAATGCTTCGCCAACGCCAGTAGGGGCAAGGCCGCCGCCAGCGCCTTCGATAGTGGCCAGAGCGGCCCTTCACACCACGCGCCAGGAGGCAGAGCGGCTCCTTCGCGAGCGTCAGGTAGCAGCCGGACAGGGCTGCCGCGGACCTCCGGCATCCTTGCGCCGCTGGAGGGACGACGACGAGGATGGCACGGTCACTGACGGCGGTGTGGCAAGACAGGACGGCCACACTTACGAAATGGTCGTTCGATATAGGGTTTGTGTTTTTTAATAGTTTTTAGTAAAATGGTCAAAATATCGTCCGTTCATGTAAATTATATTGAAACTTGAATAAAATCCGTCTGGTTTGTTCAAATAGATTTTGCAATGTATGTGACTATGGTTGGACGGCGGCCTCCCGCATTTGTGTCAGCGGACTGATCCCACTGCACACAGACGGATACAGGAGTGTCTAAGGCCATTGAGTTTGCCGCAGATGCTGGGGAATGTAATCATCGACACCGACGCAACAACTCTTCGCCAAGCCTGCCGATTGGATTCTCAAAAACAATCAACAACTCCAAAAAAACTCTTCGCCAAGCCTACAATTTTTTTGAAAGATCCAACAAAGCTGGCTTTTCATGTTGATCAGAGCAGGGAGCAGTGGATAAAAATTGACGTACATGGATGGTGATCCTGAGATCACAAGGAGCAAAAGTAAGGAAAGGGGTTCAAAAAAGAAAAAGAAAAACTACAGGCGATCATCGGTGTTATCATCAGCTTATCCCCTCTGGTGGTAGCGTGAACTGGTGCAGTAAACAGGTTGCTCCAGCCTGTCTCCATAGGTCAATACCCCGTCTGATGGCCTGCAGAACCTCTCGTTTAGATGCCTCCTTGTTTCTGAACGTGCAGTCGTTCCAGTGCCTCCAGATTTCCCAAGCTGCTAGCATCGTCAGTGATCTTATGCCTTTTCTGAACTCAGGTTTTGTGCCCTCCACAATGCCCATGATCCGATAGGTATTACTGTGGATTGCTCGAGCAGATTGCAGACTCAGGGCTTCACAACCTATCCAAGATGACAGGCTGCTCCAGATTGCCGTGGTGAAAGGGCACGACCAGAATATGTGGTCAACCGTCTCGAGGTTTCTGAAGCAGAATTGACAGAAATATGAATTGGGCCACCCACATCGCTGAAGCCAGTCATTGCACCAGGGCCTGTTTAGCAGCATTAACCAGAAGAAGATCTTCAGTTCCCCTGGCGCCCAAGTCTTCCAGATGATCTGTGGGAATGTGGAGGTGTGGTTCGCCTGGAATTGTGCCTGATAGGCTCATGAAGCGGTGTAGCAGCCGCTGGCTTCCAGATTCCACCTTATCTCGTCGCCCACATCTGTAGAGAGGTTGACTGGCACCAAGCGCAGGAGTCTCGCCAAGGCCACGCAGTCACAAACGATCTGGTCTGTCTGCCCGTGCATCAAGTCAAGGATCCAGCGATCATTACTAAGGGCATTGGCGACCGTTCTGTTCTTCCTCCTTGAATGCTTATAGAGCGCCAGAAAAAACAATCGTAGCGTGCCTGCCTGATGCCAGGAGCAAGTCCAGAACCTAACCGTCTGGCAGTCGCCCACCATGACCGAGGTGGCCGCGCTGAAGAACAGTCGATCGGAGTCGGAGCACGGTACCTCCATGCCCACCCATGGCCTGTCCAGGTGTTTACAGGCTAGCCAAAACCATCATTACTGCAGGGCCTAGCCGAAGCGCTCAAGATTGAGGATGCCCAGCCCTTCCTTCTCCAACGGGGAGCACACCTTGTTCTAATTCACCTTGCATTTGCCTCCAGATAGCTCTTCCTCTTGTGCCCACTGAAAACGGCGTCTCACTTTGTCGATTTCCTTGAAAAATTTATTTGGCATACGGAGTACGGTCATAGCAAAAGTTGGGATTGCAGTTAGCACGGCTCTGACAAGTACCCGTCGTCCAGCAATGGTCATTAGTCTGCCCTTCCATCCTGCCAACCTTGCTCTGATCCGATCCAAGACGAACTGAAGATGCACGAGCCTTGTTCTTGTTAGAGTGAGCGGGAGGCCCAAATATTTCAGCGGGAAGGAGGTGATGATGCCTCCAAAACTCTGCAGAAGTTGCTGGATGTCAATATTATCGCATCGTATTGGTGTTGCTGTTGATTTTTGTCTGTTGATCTTCAGACCCGTGGCCTCGCCAAACATGTTTAGGATGGTGATGAGCACCTCCATCTCCTCTTGGTCTGGGTTCATGAAGACGACCGCATCATCAGCGTAAAGGTTGACCCTTAGCTTCATCTCCCTTCTTGGCAATGGTTGCATCATCTGCTGCTGGACCGCTGCATCGATCAGGCGTTGCAGCGGGTCAATGGCCAGAATAAACAGCAGCGGTGAGATTGGGTCACCCTGGCAAAGGCCCTTGCGGTGCTGGATTTTCCTTCCTGGCACTCCATTAAGAAGGAATTCAGAGCGTGATGATGCCAACAACCAGGCGATCCAATCCCTCCATCTAGAGCTGAACCCCAGTTCCTACAGTAGCTCCAATAAGTAGTCCCATGACACACTATCAAACGCTTTGGAGATGTCCAATTTCAAAAGTAGAGCTGGGGTTTTGGAGCGGTGCAGCACATGAACTCCATTCTGAACATAAAGGAAGCTGACTTGTATACACCTCGTCTTCAGGAAAGCTGACTGTGCAGGGGAGACGATCGTGTGAATTACTTTGGACAGTCGAATTGACAACACCTTAGTGACCAGCTTAGCAAACGAGTGGATCAGACTAATTGGGCGAAAGTCTGTCATCCGCATGGCCCCATCCTTCTTCGGCAGCAGCGCCACGAAGGCAGTGTTCAGAGCAGCCAAATTACCGCCGGCTAGGTGATAGAACTGGTGAAAAGCCGCCATGATGTCGTTGCTGATGGTTGACCAACAAGCTCTGAAAAAGGTACCACTGAAACCATCGGGGCCCGGCGCCTTCTCCGTTGGCGATTGCATGATTGCTGCCCAGACCTCACCCTCCGTGAATGGATTCTCCAAGCCAGCTGATTGGATCCTTGGTAACTGCAGCTCGCTCCAGTTGAGGGTCACACGTCGACCGGTGTCCGCTGTCATCACCTTGCTGAAGTGATCGTAAATGATCTGTGCCTTATCCCCATGAGCCATGGCACACTGATCATCACTCTAAATGGTATGGATGAAGTTCTTGTGTCTTCTGGAGCAACATTTTGCATGGAAGAACTTTGTGCTGGCGTCGCCTGCCCGTAGCCAGAGGACCCTGGAAGCTTGCCTCCTTCGGGCCCTTTC
Organism: Triticum dicoccoides; assembly: GCF_002162155.2. Taxonomy (NCBI): domain Eukaryota; kingdom Viridiplantae; phylum Streptophyta; class Magnoliopsida; order Poales; family Poaceae; genus Triticum; species Triticum dicoccoides. Next base: position 470,656,292 of record NC_041384.1, read on the forward strand.
AATGGACGCAAGCCCCACCAGGCGTATCTTGAGCAACTTTCGCAACTTGAACTCTGCTTCCGAAAGGGTTCTTGTCTCCTGCACCACATCTAGACGAAGAATTACCTCGCTGGCAATGTGGAATTGTGACTTCGCGTCACTGAACAATGATCTGCTCCATATCTTTAGGTCGTGCACCACCCTGCTGAGCTTGATTTGCAAACGTGCAAAAGCGTAGTGCTGTTGAACCGGGCTATTCCAAGCATGCTCGACAGTAGTGTGAAAATGGAGGAATTTTAGCCAAAAGGACTCAAATCTGAAGCAAGCACGACGGACCATGATTTGGCTATGCCACTGTGATTTTCAAGGAAGGAAAGCAGCAGCTTATCACTGGTTTCTCTGATTTCCAAGTTTATTTTCTGTAATCGTGTTTGCAATTCGGTGGCTGCTCATGTACTTGACTCCCATGGTGCTCGTATCGCCCAGGGTAGTGGCACTGTCACAATGTTAACCTGGAAAGAGGGCGACCCTTCTAGTCGACGCAGAAAAAAATACATGTTCAGCCAGCGTGGAATTCAAAGTTCAAAGTGAAAAATACATGACAGGAACGCAGAAAGCAAGGAGGAGATCTTCACCGAAGCATATGAGCAGCTGTTGGGTCACGCCGTTGCTCGGGAAGCAGACGTGGACATGGATTTCCTTGACATGGCTGTGCATGATCTCTCGGATCTTGATGCGATCTTCACGGAGGAAGAGGTGTGGAAAACTATCATGGAGCTGCATCCGGAACGGGCGCCAGGGCCGAATGGGTTTAGCTCTGCTTTCTATCAAAAAGCTTGGCCCACGATCAAGAACAACGTGATGGCGGTACTCCTAAAGCTTACGTGGGAGACGGGCGAGACTTTGGTAAGTTTAACCGCGCTCATATTGTGTTGATTCCGAAGAAGCCGGACGCCGAGGAAGTGGGCGACTACCGCCCCATCGGCCTCCCTCTTAGTGTGGACAAGATTTTTGCTAAGTTGCTTGCGAATAGAGCCCGGAGAAGAATGAAAGAGATAGTCACGGCGAATCAGTCGCCTTCATATGCGGTAGACACTTGCACGATAACTTTCTTCTGGTTAGGCAAGTGGCCAGGAAGATCCACGTTCGTAAGGAGGCTAGTGTGTTCCTAAAGCTCGATATTTCAAGGGCTTTCGACTCGCTAAACTGGTCGTTCTTGTTCTAGGTGATGAGGAGCAAAGGCTTTGGCCATAAGTGGTGTACATGGATCTCGATTCTGCTTAGGACGGCTAGTACCAGGGTGATTGTCAATGGGGTTCCCGGAAGAAGTTTCACTCATGCTAAGGGTCTTAGGCAGGGGGACCCGGTCTCGCCTTTGCTCTTCGTGATCGCCATGGACGTGCTGTCGAGAATTATGATCAAGGCCGAGAGCTTTGGAGTCTTTAGTAGCTTCACTGGCATCGCTGCTCACCAATTAGTGTCGATCTACACAAATGACGTGGCATTGTTCGTTAAGCCCCGGGTGCTGGACCTCACGTTCGTCAGATCCATGCTACACGCATTCGGTGCCGCCTCTGGCTTACGGGTCAACTATCAGAAGTCACTAGCGATCATGATTCACGGAAGCAACACCGATCGGGACCAGGTCGACTCTCTTTTGCAATGCCGGTTGGGCAGTTTTCCATGCAAGTGTCTTGACCTTCAATTGGCTATTAGACAGCTCTCGAGGGCGGAGTGGCAGCCCATGATCGATCAAGCCAAAAAGTTTGCCCCGGCCTGTCAAAGGGGGCTGTTGCACCGCCCTGGACGTCTCGTGCAGGTCAAGTCTGTGATCGCAGCCAACCCCATCCATCACTTCATGGTCACGGAGGCCCCATCATGGGTGTTCGAAGAGTTAGATCAATGGATGCGCTCTTTCTTTTGGGCCGGCAAAGAGAAAGTGAATGGGGGTCAGAGCTTGGTGGCTTGGAATTCAGTTTGTAAACCTATTTGGCTTGGAGGTTTGGGCGGGCGCAACCTTCAGCTGCAAGGCTTGGCTTTGAGAGTGAGGTGGAAGTGGTTGAGGCGGACGGATCCCCAGAGGCCGTGGCAAGGGCTACCCATGGTTGTGGACAAGGAGGCTCGTGCGGTCTTTTGACAGTATGGTGCATATTGCGGTTGGGGTGGGCAATAAAGTTTTTCTGGAGAGATTGATGGATCCATGGCTTCGCGGTTAAAGACATTGCACCCTACATCTATGCTTTGGCGTACTCTCAAAAAAAAGTGACAGGAACAAAGTCAGTCAGCGTGGATTTCCCATGCCAGTTACCGTTCCCACATGTCAGTCAGTCAGCGTGGAAACCCACAGCAGTAACCGTTCACACAAAGAGCAACAGCGCCACACAACCCCTGTTCCAAAGCACAGCATTTGTGTGCCCCGATGGCTACTAAGACTTGGATTCTGCTTATTGCTTCCACACAGGTGGAGCTTCTGTAATTTCCCATTGCATTGCATTCTATAGTATGTAACAGCTGTGTGATGTTGGTACAGACCAATGTTCCTTGACAATGAAGAGGATGGTACAACAAGTTACAACCAAGGCAAGGAACTGCTGGGCGATAATTCGGTGGAAAAAACGGCAATATGGAACAGCTACCATAAATTAAGGTGTATGTGTCAAGTCCAAATAAAATCCGCACTTGACTACGGGTGCACCAGACGCACTTGCCTTCGCCCAAGTTAAGACTAACCACTCATGGCGGAGTGCTGCTGTTCTATCCGAATCAGCGTGAAGGAAGCACCCATCTAACAAGGAAAATGCAGGGCCATTCGAGCACTCAGTCGTCTCCAAATAAAGTGGAGAGGACCAGGTCTTGCACAAAGGTCGCCCTGCTTGTGGCTTGTTTCCGCTTTTGTTCCCTTTCCTCGCTTGTGAGGGACGAGTCAATGCTGCCATGGAAAAATACAATTTAAGTTTGCAGATCGAATGAGGGAAATAGAAGTCGCTAAAAATGGAATAAAGTATGTATATTTGAGGGATTCTATAAAGCTGCTTTGGGGGCACAATACTTGAGCACATATATGACTGAAGTGTAACTACAGAGTTATAGGACAAGGAATCCTTTTGCCTCAAATGGTCCAAATGCACTGTCTCTAAACATCAAAGCTAAACTTATAAGATGTGTGTATTCTCATGATTACGGCTACTCTATATGTTATCCAATAGTTTCTTTTGGGGGGAATAAAGAATATAGTTACTGAAGAAACAGTTTTGGCTATGTGAAACTATTAGACTCGGCTAGCAATAGCTTACTAAAAGAACAAGCAGCAATTCAAAATGAACTGCTGCTCACAAATGCAGTGAAATTTTCCAATAGCAGGAGAGAAATTATTTCCAGAGATGCAAAGCCGTGGAATCGGTTCAATCAATAGCTAGGATATTCGGATTTGGATCACAACAGACTAGATTTGATTTTGAGAACTATATTATTTCTGTCATAAAGAGTGTGTAAATTGCATGCAGGTAATAGATTTAAAATGATTCACAGGAATAAAACCGGTAGGACAATTGGCCTGATACCAGGATAATTATACATACCTTGATTCCCAAGGTTGAGGAGGCGCCTCCTTAAGAATTGAAGTATCATCGAGAACCGGAACTGATGATTTCGATGGTTCTTCGGCATCTGATGTTGCAAAACCCAGGCCAAACGATGAAAGCAGTGGATCAGCATAGATATTTGTAGTGGCAGTGGTGGTGTTCCTTGACCTATGACTATGACCGCCTCCTAGAAGCGCCTGCAAATGAGCATCACGTAGATCTCGGCTCAGTAAAGAAAGTGCACGGCGCTCGGGAATAACGAATCTGCGCAACCGGCTGCCATTCTGTAGATGCCAAGAATAAAAAGGGCATCAGAAACCTTACTGACTTGACAGGAACATTGTTTTTAGCCAAGTTATCCATGAGTAATTAGCATATGCATGTACAAGAGAAGGAGAGAGAAACCTTGAACAAGTAACCATGATGCATGGTGATATGATTTAGCATATCTCTTGTAATCTTTTCAGAGCAGATGGGGCAAGGCTGAAATAAGAATGGAAAATAAATTAGGAGAAGATATAAGAAAAAACAATATGTTTGAACAATCTGACTACGACAAAAACAACATGATATGCTAAATTTAACATAAGTAGGTATTTTAGCTGCCAGGAAGTTTGCAGTTAATCTCTGGAAAATTTATTTGGAAATGGATAATCTCTGGAACGTGAGTTTCAGGTAACAGTATCCTTGTGATATGTGCAATGCTTTGGTAGCTTCTTCAGTCTGTACTGCACCCACTTGAACACGATGGATCAAAATATAGCAACTGAATCCATCGTCTCATTTTTAATCTCTCCAAACAAATCAAATTGTATTGTGCATCCTAACAGGAAAAAAGTGCTGTGGTGAACTTTCAAATGTTCAGACTTCAGACATGTAATTTCTAGATTCCTCTTCCCGTAGCACAAGTAGCTACCAGGTGTGCCGTAGGTGGATTACTACTCGTGTCTTAACTCAATATGTGGGAATACTTCTATGTCAACTGAGCATAGCTCAAGTACTACAATGACAAGCAAATACCAAGGTTATCACACTGCCCTGTATCTAAGAGTAGACCTTCAAGTTCAAGTAGGAACACAAGAAATTTCAGACCATGGAAGTTTGATAGGTTAGCAATTGACCCGAAACCTTAGGCAAGCTAAATCTACAAATGAGTGAACCTCTTGATTTCTGGGCCAAGATACAAACTTTCGTTCTAGTATCATTTTGTGTGGTCAAGCCCTAAGAGCATCTCCAACAGACGCCCCAAGCGACGCGCGCGCGCGGTAAACCCAGCTTTTAGCACGCGCGGGGCGGTTTGCCGCGCTCCAGCGGCCGCGGGAAACAAGCGCGCGCCGGAACCGTTTGCGCGCGCGCAAGATTTGGCGCGCCGCTTCGCGCGCGCCTATCAAGCTGCACGCCGCTTCGCCACGCGCTTCTCCACACTTCCTCTTCCCCTCTTCCTCTCCCTCTCTGCCACGCGCCACTCCAGCGCCCCGCCACCGACGCGCCGCCATGCCGCCGCGCCGCCGAGGAGCGTCCGGCTACCGCGGCGTCCGCCTGCGCCCCAACGGCTGCTACACCGCGGAGATACGCTCCGGCGAACTCCGGCTCGGCCTCGGCAAGTACGGGACGGCGCGCGAGGCCGCCCGCGCGTACGACGCGGCGGCGTGGCGCCTAGGCCGGCCGCGCGGCCAGATGAACTTTCAAGATGTGTACACGCTCCAGCAAGCGCTCAACCTCGCCCCTCTGCCTCGTCTGAACACGGCGGAAGACCGTGCGGAGCACGCCGAGCGGCAACGCCGCCTCCTCATCGCCCAGGAGGACGAGCGGGTCATGGCGGAGTGGCGCCAGCGCCACCCGGAGGACGTCGCCTACGAGCAGGCCTACTGGGCAAGGCGCCGCGAGGAGGACACGCGAAGGCGCCGCGAGACGCGGTTGGAAAGGCGTCAGCGGAAGGCGTTGGCGAATGCGCAGTCCGACATCGTTGCAGCAGGTGGGCAGTCGTTCTTCGCGCCGAACGATGATCGGTGGCTGGACATCTGGCTAGACACCTCGGACGACACCGCCGAGGATGATAATGGTGATGATGATAGCGACTTAGAGTAGTTTCTATCTAGTTGCGCCGTAGTTTATCTATGCTTTCGAACTATCTATCTAGTTGCACCGATGTAAAATACCTTTGTATCGTTTTTTATTTATGCAATCTATCTAGTTTTTATTTTATCTATGCGTTCGAAAATTTAAAAAAATGTTGTGTGCACGCTGCATTTTTTGTGCACTGCTGGAGCGGCGCGCGCGCAGCTGTTTTTTGCGCGCGCCGCATTGGGCGCCTGTTGGAGATGCTCTAAATCCATAAGCCTATCCTGCACAATCGACTGATGAACACCTGACCCTACATCTTGGGTCACCTAGCACTCATTCAGGAGAGTAGAGTATAGGAGATTTGGGCAAAACCATAGGGAGCTTGCGATCAATCAAAATAGGTAGGAGCTAACATTTTGAGTTAATCCGCTGGGTCAACCTCTCGGGCCACAGCATTTTCTACAGCTCTAATCGGAAAAGGAGCAAGATGCGAGTTTTGCAGAGCACATCAAACTATGAGGGTCGGGCACGGTGGCGATTTACTGACCGCGGGGTGTGGCTCGTAGGGGTGGTCCTCCTCGAGGTGGACGCAGAGGGAGCCGAGGTCGTAGTCCTCGTAGCAGTAGGGGCAGGCGACCTCCGGCCATCTTGCCTCCTCCAGCTGCATCTCCATCTCCATGTCCATCTCCCCGTCGTCCTCCATGTCCATGTCCACTTCCTCCATCCCCATCCCCGCCATATCTGCATCCAGTCCAACATGAAATCAATTAAGTAAATCCAGTGAAGGGGGGAGGGTGAAGAGGCAAGGCGAGACGAGAAGGGCGCGCGCACCGTCGATGTGGCCGAGCTGCGCGGCGTAGAAGCGCTTGGCGGCGGCGAGGCGCGAGATCCAGTGCTCCGAGTCCATGATTGGATTGGGTTCCTCTTCCTTCCTCCTCTTGGTTCCTGTGCTAGACGCGCTTACTCAATCAGCCGCTTCCTCCGGGCCTCGCCTCCGCAGCCACCAGCTAGACCTCACGCTCCGACTACGACTCCGTCTCCGTCCGCCGCCGAACTCCGACAGCGAGAACCCAACAAGTGAACCTCTTGGTTTATGAAACGAAGCCTTTTTCTTTGGGGGATTCGCGCTGTGGTTGGCCGTGTTGCTTAGCCCAGCAGTGACCCAGCTCCTCAAGATGGGGCGGATTTTTCGGTTGACGGAGAAGAGGAGGGGGAGGGGGAGACGACGAGGAAGCTTCTTCTTATGGGGGGAGGGGAGGAAGAGGAAATGGGTGAGAAATCGGGGCGCGGGGCCTTTTCGTGCAGGGTAGTAGAGCGTAGTACCGGTCGCCGTCCCGGTCAGCAGCAGCGGCCGGGCCGACAGCTACCCCGTCGCGTCTGGTGGGAATAGTGGATGACGGGTGGGCGCACGGAGCGTCCGGGTCCCGGCCGGCGGTGGATGGGGGTGGCGTGTCCGTGGGCCGTGGCGAGTGCGGGAGGGAAGGAAACCGCGTGGGCGTGGTAGGAGTGGTGGTGGCTTCTGGTGGGCTCGCTCGCTCGCTCGCTCATCACGGGGTAAAAGAGAGAACGGGGGAGGTGTCGCGTTGCGTGGTTGGTTGCGGAGGGTGGAGCCGCGGGGGAGGGGTTTTTTTATTTATTTTTCTGGTGGACACGACCGGGGGCCGGCCAAGGGAAGGACGATGGGGACATGGGGCCGGCCGAGCGCGAGCAAGAGCTGGGAAACGAGGAGGAATTTGTGGTGCCGTGTGCTCGTCGCTGCGGTCGTTTCAATCGTCGCCGTCACGCGGAATGCGCACCGTTCCTCTCTAGAACCAGAATGGAAAGCACAGCTGTCAGCAGGCCGGAGCTTTTAATACAGCAAAGATCCCTTGTTTCTTTCTTAAAATGTAAAAATATACCAGTACTCCCTCGGATTCGTATTGATCATCGTTGCTTTAGTACGGAAAGTAAGGCCAACTCCACCGTGCGACCCCAAACGGACGTTCGTTTTGTCCGGATTCTGTCCGTTTGGGTAGAGCAATGGGGTCGTGTCCGGACGTGTCCTGAGATGCGGTGGCCGTGCGCCCAACATGCGGACGCATCCCGGCCGCATCCTGTCCGCGTACTTTTCTCTTTGCAAGTCCTTAAACTTTTTTTCATCATTCATTCTTGGTACATGGGAATACATCATCAAATTTTGACTAGAAAAGAAAGACCAAAAAAAACAAGAACCACAATAATACATTTTAGAAGATATCTAACTTCCATAACTACTCCTGTAAGTTGGATTAGTGCCTTCTCGATGCATTCATTGTTGATCTGCGGAGGAGCCGGCTCCATCTTGCGTGTTTCTTTCTTCTTTGAGTCTAAAGAAGTAGAGGTTGCTTCCTCGCATCTAGTCTCGTGTCTAGCCTTTAATCTAGCAACAAGTGCATTTGTCTCATCTACAGCCTCTATGCTAGCTAAAAGTGCACGAATATCTACTAAATTGCGCTCTATCAATATATCGATGTACTCTTCTTCCCAATACCAAAACTTGCATCCATTCTACACAACAAAATTTGAAGTTAGCACAACTAGTCAAATCTAGAGCACAAACCGAAGCTAAAAAGAACACATACCCCATCGTTTAAGCACTTGATGAACACCCATCCGGGATGTTCCGGCGTTGTAGACACGCGGCGCATGACCATCTTTAGGCAGTGGTCGCACTTAATGAGCGGCAACGGTGCGCCGACGTGCTTTTGGGCTAGCACCGAGCCCGACCGACCGCCATTCGTGTATCTGTCGGCGGACCACCGACGGTGTAGATCCGAGCGGCTAGAGGAGGAGCCACTGCCTGCATGTGGCCCTGCGGCCCTGCCATGGCCTTCCGGCCCGGTGTCCGGCCAGTCCATGGCGTGGCACGGCCTCCCACAGCCGGGCGAGCTCAAGACCGACCGGATCCGCCCCAAATCCGACCGGCGGGTACGCAAAATAGCTGGCCGTGGTTGGGTAGCTCGGGGGCGCCAAGGGGAAGGGGATGGGCGAGCGCGCGTCCGAGTTGCACAGCTACAATGGTAGCGGCGGCGGCGGCGACGGTGAGGGAAGAGTGGGGAAGAGTGAAGAAGAATGGAGGGCGTGCGGCCGGAGGGAGGGAGGGGCGGATAGAAAAAGGCACTCCTGTGTCACCGACGGGCAGGCCAGAGAAGGACACGCGCAGACAGCCCGCGCGTCCGCGTGATGTCTGTTTCACCCCAAAAGCGGCGCAAACTTGGGTCGGGGATGGGTAAAAAATGGACAAAAGTCCGTTTGCGCCCGCGCGCTGGGCCGTTTGGTTCGTCCATTTTACTCCAAACGAACGCGCGTGGACAGGATGGGGTCACGCGGTGGAGTTGGCCTAATACTTTTTTTAATGAATCAAATCTATTACTATAAAGGTTGATCAAAAGTATAAAGCATCCCAAACATAAATAAATAAATGAAACTACATCAAAATTTGGACTATCCAACAACCACTGCCGGCTGATTTTGTTGGTTTGACCCTTTTGCTAAAGTTTAGCCGGATCTGACCCTATCCGAAAGTATTTCGGGATCTAACTTTTTTGCTACCGCTAGAGTCGATGACGGTCGGGTATAATAGCCTACTACCAAGGTCCCTGGAGATAGGCAACTTATCCACGTCAGCGCAGTGCTGCCCTACCGCCAAACTGGCTGGCGGTAGCCTGTGTACCCCTACCGCCGACGCGTCGGTGGTAGGTGAGTACACACACTGTATTTTATACTTAGAATTTTTTTGCGATAGGGCGTGCGCCCCTACCGCCAAGGCCTTGGCGGTAGGCTATTCTATCATACCACCATCAATCCTGGCGGTAGCAAAATGGTTAGATCCCGAAATACTTTAGGATGGGGTCAGACCCATCTAAACTTTCGTAAAAAGGTCAAAACACCAAAATCGGCCACCATTGCCGCGCGAGAGCAGGTCATCGATGTGTCGATGTCGTCTCGTATACCCAAACTGACCTGATCTTGTCGATAACATCCAAAAAGTACTCATGCACGTATCTCTAAGGACTAGTGCCATGGAGAAGTAGTCGTCGTCGTTGAACCTTTGAATCGATCCAAAGAATCTGACATTAAATCTCGTCGTTGTTTACACACGATGAGAACTCTAACCTCACCGTCTCGAGGAGCTGGCAAGAATCTACGTCGAAGCTCGGTCTAATCCATCCCAACTGATCAACTTGAGAGTTTGATGTGATAGATGGATTGTAAGGGATCCTACTTGTGGACTCATATCAACCAAAGGACGGTGTAGATTCAAATGTGTTTCACTACAATGGAAATTGGGATAATACAAAACTGCAACAATTCTTCCTCCTAGTGTACATTTGTGAGATCCAGAAAATTCGCCCCTCTCATTGTCTTGGCGATGATTTTATAGCATGGGATCCAAAAAATGGTTGTTGGTCACGACTACTAAAAAAAGTGGAGATGAATCTTTCTATTTTACATGGAGGAGTGTGCATCTTTATGTTGGGCGTTCTTCCCTCTTATCCGTCAACCGCACCTTAATAGCTCAGACTTCTGAGCCCTGGAAATGGAAATAAATTATGGTAGATTACCTACCTCATCTGAGATGAGATGAAGGAATTTCCTACTTAAGATTCATATGCCTATTTTGTTGTTGATGTGGAGGAATTGGTACTAGCCTACTCGATATGTTCCTTGCCTGGTTCGCTATAGGAAGTGCTTTCAGCAAATGAGGAGGGGAATATTCATAGTATGAATCTTCCGTCAATGGTTAAGGTTGAAGTGAAGGCAAACCTTCTTTGAATTTTGATGCATGAATCCTATTTTTGAGAAAAGCTTGCGCCTATGCTTCTACAAAAATTTACCTATGTGGAACTGATGCTTCTACTTGGTTATCATAGAACAATAAATCCAGCATTGGGAGATCGATCTAATTGCAAAAGAAATGGGAAGCAAAGTGTTGGTTATCTAGCAGTGTAGATATGATGCAATATCTTCATTGGCGAGACAAGCAAGGAAGTAGATTCAAAAAAGCAAAGTCAAGCAAGCAGCAACATTGGTGACTTTATTGAGTCTTGTCCTAGTTGATCTGGAAATGCTCGAGGAAGCCTTTGACTCATCCAATGCTTAATTGATTGTCCTAATTTCTTTCTTGGAAACATGTATGTAATGAAAGACTTGTGTGAATAAGATCCAATTCTATCCATGACCGATATCCCCCCCAAGGTGGCGCTTTATATTACTTCAAATAATGACTATGTGACGAAGATACCATGCAAAGATTTATTTTTAAGTGGTATCTTCATCTCCTAGATCTTCTTGTTATTATCATCTGGCACATCAAACTGGATTAACACTCTATACACTGACTCCACTGAGAATTGTCCATTCCCATGGAGGTTCCATCTGAAAAACATAAGTCCCATGTGACAATTGCACCATGGACAACCTCTGGAGCAGGATGTTCCATGATTAGAGCCTGGGTCCAATTAAATCTCTTTTGGACGTCACATTTGGCGGAAATGATTGCATTACCATGCAATAGTATCACCCTTGTGGCGCACAATGTTGTATAGAGCCAGATATGGTACCCGGAGTGTGGCACCTCCTAGCCACTTGTCCTCCCAAAATCTAATTTTCAAGTCGTCCTTAATTGAGAAGGATCCATAGTAGAAGAAATATTTCTTCGTAGCCATTAGGCCCGCCCAAAAGTGGGTATATCCCCTCGCTTCCAGTATACTTGGGATACCTCCTTGGAACCCACATATTCCCTCCTTAGGAGGTTTGCCATAAACCATCTTCTGTTAGTAATTTAAACAACCATTTTCCAAGGAGGGCCCTATTCTTAACCTCAAGTTCATGAATGCCCAACTCGCCTTGGTCTTTGGGACGACAAACCACACTCCATTTGGCTAGTCGATATTTCTTTCTCTCGCTATCTTCTTGCCAAAAGATTTTTGATCGGAAATAATCCAATCTATGTAAGACTCATTCCGGCAACTGGAAGAAGGAAATCACATATAGTACCATATTATAGTACTGAATTTATGAGGACCAATCTTCCACCTAGGGACAATAGTTTACCTTTTGAACTGCTAAGTCTTTTTTGCAGTCTCTCCTCGATGTGTTTCCATTCAACATTTGGAGTCTCCGATAATGTATCGGTATCCCCGAATATGTGATCGAAAATTGGCCCAACCCGCATATGTATAGTTCAACGTATAGGTGGGCCTCGTCTTGAGCGTCGCAAAAGAAAAACAATTCACTTTTATGAAAATTGATCTTGAGACCCGAGAGTTGCTCGAATGCTGATAAAATCAGTTTTATATTTCTCACTTTTCTCGAGGTCATGATCCATGAAGAGAATCATATCGTCGGCATATTGCAGTATAGAGAGACCACCATCAACTAGATGATTTACGACTCCATCAATTTGGCCATCAACCTTGGCATGCTCAATCATGACCACTAGCATATCCGCCACTATATTGAATAGCATGGGCGATAACGAGTCACCTTATCGCAATCCCTTCTTCGTTTGGAAATAGTGTCTAGTGTCATCATTGACCTTAATGGCAACACTGCCTCCAGAAATGAAGCTATGGACCATAGCTTGCCACTATGCAGAAATTCCTTTCATTCTAAGAGTCTGTTAAAGAAAGGGCCACTTGACTTTGTCATAAGCTTTTTCATCGTCTATTTTGGGTACCACCCCATTCAACTTTTTTCGCTGTAATTCATGGAACATTTCATGAAGGACAACAACTCCATCTAGGATGTGTCTGCCTTGCATTAAAGTTGTTTGTGAAGGGCGAACCACATGTTCAGCAACTGAATTCAGCCCAATAGTCGCAACCTTCATGAATATTTTAAAACTAACATTAAGGAGGCAAATAGGTCTATATTATTGTATACTTTCAGCCTCATTAACCTTAGTTAATAAAATAATCTCACAAAGTTCAAGCGAAACAATTCTAGCTGGCCAGCATGAAGGTCACTAAACAAACGTAGGAGATCCGATTAGATGACTTCCCAGAAGTTATGATAGAACTCTGCGGGAAAACCATCCAGACCCGGGGCTTTGTTATGCTCCATAGGGAAAACTGCCTTTCTAACTTCCTCCTCGGAGTATGGAGCTGTTAGTAGGATCTTTTACTCATCACAAACCTGGGGGATGTCATCTGTTCGAGACTCATCCATCGAGAAGTTCCCTTCATCTAGGGCTCCGAACAGATTTTTATAGTAATTAGTGTTATAAGATTTAAGTTGCTCATTCCCCTCAACCTATAGATGGCAATGGACCGGGTTTGGCTCGGATTGAACAATATCATATCCATATCCAAATCCACGAAGACATTATGTGCCTGTGCACAAAAAAATTCATGGGCGAAAAATTATGGCCATGTCCAAACCCAACGAATATCCATTGGGTATGGATATCCATCGGGTTCTCTCAATACATATACATAAGAAGTAGCACAACATTCACATGAGCTCTCAAATTCTCACAAAATGACAAAGCACAAGTGCATAATGTCAAATAAGCTCTTAAATTCTCACAAAATGACATAAGACAAGTGAACATCACCAAATAAGCTCTCAGATTCTCATAAAATGACATACCATGTCCCAGACAAAGTCCCTGCGGAGTGGAGTTCATCACCGTTGTCGTTGTTCCGCTGCTAGAAATTTTCCCCTATTACAACTTGTTTCACTGCTAGCATAGAACTACCTTAGCTGGCATAGTGTCGTTCTGATGTAATTCTTTGTAACATCGGACCCTTGTACCCGTATCATTTGTAATAAGACCTAAGTTGTTCTATGCCAAGAAGTGTCGTATTCCGGAGGACTTGATCTCTAGGTTGGAATACGGGGTGTTCCGGTTCCTCTGAGCCGGGGGTGCCACAACAGTGCTCAGAGAAAATATTTTACTTTTGAGAAAGAATTTTTAGCGGTTGTGTTTGCATGTGATAAATTCAGACCCTATATTGTTGATTCTAAAGTCACTATTCACATCGATCATGCTGCCATTAAATATCTTATGGAAAAGAAAGATGCTAAACCTAGACTGATTAAGTGGGTTCTATTGTTACAAGAGTTTGATTCATATATTATTGATAGAAAAGGGGCTGAAAATCCCATAGCAGATAACTTGTCTAGGATGGAAAGTGTTCTTGATGACCCACTGCCTATTGAAACGTCTCCAACGTATCTATAATTTTTGATTGTTCCATGCTATTATATTATCTATCTTGGATGTTTTATATGCATTTATATGCTATTTTATATGATTTTGGGACTAACCTATTAACCTAGAGCCCAGTGCCAGTTTCTGTTTTTCCTTGTTTTTGAGTTTCGCAGAAAAGGAAAATCAAACAGAGTCCAATTGAGCTAAAAATTTACAATGATTTTTATGGACCAGAAGAAGCCCCCGAAGCAAAAGAGTTGGGCCAGAAGAGCCACGAGGCCTCCACAAGGGTGGAGGGCGTGCCCTACCCCCCGGGCGCACCCTCCGACCTTGTGGTTGACTCGTGGGCCCCCCTGACTTGTTCTCGATGCCAAAAAATCCTATAAATATAGAAACCCCCAGGAATAAACCTAGATCGGGAGTTCCGCGCCGCAAGCCTCTGTAGCCACCAAAAACCAACCGGGGCCCTGTTCCGGCACCCTGCCGGAGGGGAAAATCATCACCAGTGGCCATCTTCATCATCTCGGTGCTCTCCATGACGAGGAGGGAGTAGTTCACCCTCGGGGCTTGGGGTATGTACTAGTAGCTATGTGTTTGATCTCTCTCTCTCTCTCTCTCTCTCTTGTGTTCTTGATTTGGCACGATCTTGATGTACCACGAGCTTTGCTATTATAGTTGGATCTTATGATGTTTCTCCCCCTCTACCTTCTTGTAATGGATTGAGTTTTCCCTTTGAAGTTATCTTATCAGATTGAGTCTTTAAGGATTTGAGAACACTTGATGTATGTCTTGCATGTGCTTATTTGTGGTGACAATGGGATATTCACATGATCTACTTGATGTGTGTTTTGGTGATCAACTTGCGGGTTCTGTGATCTTGTGAACTTATGCATAGGGGTTGACACACATTTTCGTCTTGACTCTCCGGTAGAAACTTTAGGGCACTCTTTGAAGTTCTTTGTGTTGGTTTGAATACATGAATCTGAGATTGTGTGATGCATGTCGTATAATCAAACCCGCGGATACTGGTGGTGACATTGGAGTATCTAGGTGACATTAGGGTTTTGGTTGATGTGTGTCTTAAGGTGTTATTTTAGTACGAACACTAGGTCTGTTTGTGACACTTATAGAAATAGCCCAGTAGATTGATTAGAAAGAATAACTTTGAGGTGGTTTCGTACCCTAAAATAATCTCTTCATTTGTTCTCCGCTATTAGTGACTTTGGAGTGACTCTTTGTTGCATGTTGAGGGATTATTATATGATCTAATTATGTTATCATTGTTGAGAGAACTTGCACTAGTGAAAGTATGAGCCCTAGGCCCTGTTTCCAAGCATTGCAATACCATTTTCGCTCACTTTTACCACTTGTTACCTTGCTGTTTTTATATTTTCAGATTACAAAAACCTATATCTACCATCCATATTGCACTTGTATCACCATCTCTTCGCCGAACTAGTGCACGTATACAATTTACCATTGTATTGGGTGTGTTGGGGACACAAGAGACTCTTTGTTATTTGGTTGCAGGGTTGTTTGAGAGAGACCATATCCTACGCCTCCCAAGGATTGATAAACCTTAGGTCATCCACTTGAGGGAAAATTGCTACTGTCCTACAAACCTCTGCACTTGGAGGCCCAACAACGTCTACAAGAAGAATGTTGCGTAGTAGACATCACCTATTAATGATAGTTTTCCTAATGAGCAATTAGTTGTTGTGAGTGGTTCTTCTTCTTGTAATAGTCCATTATCACAACCCTAGAATTTTGGGTGTAATTAAATGCATCAGAAGCATTCATGCATCACGTTAAATTCAAAAGAAATTGAATTGAGGGAATTTTCAAAAGCCTTAGAAAATATTAAATAAAGGGCAAGAACCCTGAAATTGCATTCAATAAATCCAAAATGCCTTCAAAATAGTTCTGAGAATTTCAGGAGGAGCTATATATCAAACCAAAATTTAGGAACATCTTTAAGGATTTATTTTTGGGCCTTTGAATTTAAATCAATAGCTATTTGAATTTGAGTTATATTCATATAATTATAATATAATTTCAAATATCTCTAAAACATTTTATGTGCATTTGGAAAGTCCATATTGCAACATGAAATTATTCACAGGATATTTGACACTGTTTTGAAATAGTTTTGAATTTTAAATAGTGGAAAATATTAAATTAAATCAAAACAGAAAAATAGAAAACAGAAACAGAGAGAAAGACTCACCTAGCAACCTACTGTGTGGCCCAACACTGTAGCTGGCCCAACCCACCTCCTCGCCAGCGTCTCCTACCTCCTGCGAGTAGGAGCACCCGCGTGTTGCCCGCACACGCACCGCGTCCACCTCTTGCTTACCACGTAGCAGCCTCCCCCATGCCCATCCTCTTCGACTGGGAGGGGCCCTCGAGCCCCTCTTCCGGCCTCCTCCTCCCCTGGCCCGTCTCCTTCTCTCCAGCGCTCGATTCCGAGAAACCCTATCAGTGGTAAAATTGGAAGACCTCGGGGTAGGGGGTCCCGAGTTGTGGATCTTGGATCAGTGGGTAACAAGGGACGAAGGAGATAGTATTTGATACGTCTCCAATGTATCTATAATGTTTGATTGT
Source organism: Triticum dicoccoides (assembly GCF_002162155.2). NCBI lineage: Eukaryota > Viridiplantae > Streptophyta > Magnoliopsida > Poales > Poaceae > Triticum > Triticum dicoccoides. The sequence continues at coordinate 470,672,699 of NC_041384.1, forward strand.
TCCATGCTATTATATTATCAACCTTGGATGTTTTATATGCATTAATATGCTATTTTATATGATTTTTGGGACTAACCTATTAACCTAGAGCCCAGTGGCAGTTTCTGTTTTTTCCTTGTTTTTAAGTATTGCATAAAAGGAAAATCAAACGGAGTCCAATTGACCTGAAACTTCACGAAGATCATTTTTGGACCAGAAGAAGCCCACGAAGTACTAGAGGTGGGCCATAAGAGTCTCGAGGCCACCACGAGGGTGGGGGCACGCCCTACCCCCCTGGGCGTGCCCCCCTGCCTCGTGGCCGCCTCGTGGCCCCCCTGACCGACTTCTTTCGCCTATATATATCAACATACCCTAGAAACATCGCAGAGCAGAATAGATCGGGAGTTCCGCCGCTAGAAGCCTCCGTAGCCACCGAAAACCAATCTAGACCCGTTCCGACACCCTGCCGGAGGGGGAATCCCTCTCCGGTGGCCATCTTCCATCCCGGTGCTCTCCATGACGAGGACTGAGTAGTTCTCCCTCGGGGCTGAGGGTATGTACCAGTAGCTATGTGTTTGATGTCTCTCTCTCACTCGTGTTCTTGAGCTGGTACGATCTTGATGTATCGCGAGCTTTGCTATTATATTTGGATCTTATGATGTTTCTTCCCCTCTACTCTCCTGTGATGAATTGAGTTTTCCCTTTGAAGTTGTCTTATCAGATTGAGTCTTTAAGGATATGAGAACACTTGATGTATGTCTGCACGTGCTTATCTGTGGTGACAATGGGATATCATGTGATCCACTTGATGTATGTTTTGGTGATCAACTTGCGAGTTCTGTGACCACGTGAACTTATGCATAGGGGTTGGCACACGTTTTCGTCTTGACTCTCCAGTAGAAACTTTGGGGCACTCTTTGAAGTTCTTTGTGTTGGTTGAATAGATGAATCTAAGATTGTGTGATGCATATCGTATAATCATACCCACAGATACTTGAGGTGACATTGGAGTATCTAGGTGACATTAGAGTTTTGGTTGATTTGTGTCTTAAGGTGTTATTCTAGTACGAACTCTATGATAGATCGAACGGAAAGAATAACTTCATGTTATTTTACCACGGACTCTTGAAATAGATCGATCAGAAAGGATAACTTTGAGGTGGTTTCGTACCCTACCATAATCTCTTCGTTTGTTCTCCGCTATTAGTGACTTTGGAGTGACTCTTTATTGCATGTTGAGGGATAGTTATATGATCCAATTATGTTATTATTGTTGAGAGAACTTGCACTAGTGAAAGTATGAACCCTAGGCCTTGTTTCCTAGCATTGCAACACTGTTTACGCTCACTTTTACCACTTGCTACCTTGCTGTTTTTATATTTTCGGATTACAAAAACCTATATCTACCATCCATATTGCACTTGTATCACCATCTCTTCGCCGAACTAGTGCACCTATACAATTTACCATTGTATTGGGTGTGTTGGGGACACAAGAGACTCTTTGTTATTTGGTTGCAGGGTTGCTTGAGAGAGACCATCTTCATCCTACGCCTCCCACTGATTGATAAACCTTAGGTCATCCACTTGAGGGAAATTTGCTACTTTCCTACAAACCTCTGCACTTGGAGGCCCAACAACGTCTACAAGAAGAAGGTCGTGTAGTAGACATCAAGCTCTTTTATGGCGTTGTTGCTGGGGAGGTTAGCGCTTGAAGGTATATCTTTAGATCTTGCAATCAAATCTTTTTGTTTCTTGTTTTAGCACTAGATTAGTTTATAAAAGAAAACTACAAAAAATGGAATTGAGTTTGCCTCATACGCTTCATATTTTTAATATCTTTCGTGAGAATGATGGAAAGGAAAATTGTGCTCAAATGCTAGAAGAAGAAGTCTATAAAATGTTTGGCACTAAATCTTTGAATGATGAGCATGATTGCAATGTTGTTAGTATGAATTCCTTGAATATCCATGATGCTAATGATATGCAAAGCCACAAGCTTGGGGATGCTATGTTTAATGAAGATGATGTTTTTGAGAATATATTTGCTACAATTAATGTTTGTCCCAAGCTTGGGGATGCTACATTTAATGAAGATGATATTTTTAGTCTCCCAAGTTTTGATATGCAAATTTATAATGATGATAGCATGCCTCCTACTTATGATGATTATATTGATGAAAGTGGGTTTGGAAGAGTGTCAACTTTAGGAAGTTATGATCCCACTATTTTGGAGGATGTTGAATCTTATTACGATAATTATGAAAGTGGATTTGTAGAGGTCATGACTTTATTTAGTGATGATTCCACTATCTTGGAAGAGGTTTCAATCGATTATGATGAGAACAAAGTTGCTACTTATGATAATTATTGTGATGATGCATATGATATAAAAAGTAGTGATGATTATATTTATAAAACTTGTCATGATTATGATTACCCTTTTTCTGAAGATTACTCTTTTAATATGGAAACAATTTATAGTATTCGAGTTTCTTATGATACTCCCACTATTCCGAATGAGAAGAATTTTGCTTATGTTGAGAGTAATAAAATTTCTATGCTTGTAGATCATGAAAAGAATGCTTTATGTGCTGGTTATATTGTTGAATTCATTCATGATGCTACTGAAAATTATTATGATGGAGGAATATATGCTTGCAGGAGTTGCAATAATATCAAGTTTCCTCTCTATGTGCTTAAAATCTTGAAGTTATGCTTGTTTTGCTTTCCTATGCAAGTTGATTCTTGTTCCCATAAATTGTTTGCTCACAAAATCCCTATGCATAGGAAGTGGGTTAGACTTAAATGTGCTAGTCATATTCTTCTTGATGCTCTCTTTATGTTTCAATTCTTATCTTTTATGTGAGCATCATTGAAATCATCATGCCTAGCTAGGGGCGTTAAATGTTAGCGCTTGTTGGGAGGAAACCCAATTTTATTCTTGTTCCTTGATTTTTGATCCTGTTTAGAAATAAATAATTTACCTAGCCTCTGTTATTATTGAGTTTTTATGTTTTAGTTAGTGTTTGTGCCAAGTAGAACCGTTGGGAAGACTTGGGGAAAGTCTTGTTGATCTTGCTGTAAAAAACAGAAACTTTAGCGCTCATGAGAATTGCTGCCATTTTTATTTGAAAAGTGCTATTTAGTTAATTCTTTTTGCAGACGATTAATATATAAATTCATCACGTCCATAAATTTATTTTATAATTTTTGGGGTTCCATAAGTATACGTTTGATCCAGATTACTACAAACTGTTCTATTTTTGACAGATTCTATTTTCTATGTGTTGTTTGCTTATTTTGATGAATCTATGAGTAGTATCAGAGGGTACGAACCATAGAGAAGTTGGAATACAGTATATATTACACAAATATGAATTTAGAATGAGTTCACAACAGTACTTAAGTGGTGATTTATTTTCTTATACTAACGGAGCTTACGAGCTTTCTGTTAAGTTTTGTGTTGTGAAGTTTTCAAGTTTTGGGTAAAGATTCGATGGACTATGGAATAAGGAGTGGTAAGAGCCTAAGCTTGGGGATGCCCAAGGCACCCCAAGGTAATATTCAAGGACAAGCAAGAGCCTAAGATTGGGGATGCCCCGGATGGCATCCCCTCTTTCGTCTTTGTTCATCGGTAACTTTACTTGGAGCTATATTTTTATTCACCACATGATATGTGTTTTGCTTGGAGCGTCATTTTATTTTATTTTGTTTTGTTTGCTGTTTGAATAAAATACCAAGATCTTAAAATCTTAAATGTTAGAGAGTCTTAACATAGCTGCATAATTATTCGACTACTCATTGATCTTCACTTATATCTTTTGGAGTAGTTTGTCATTTGCTCTAGTGCTTCACTTATACCTTTTTAAAGCACGGTGGTGGTTTTATTTTATAGAAATAGATGAACTCTCATGCTTCACTTATATTATCTTGAGAGTCTTTAGAACATCATGGTAGTTTGCTTTGGTTATGAAACTAGCCCTAATATGATAGGCATCCAAGTGGAATATAATAAAAACTTTCATAAAAGGTGCATTGAATACTATGAGAAGTTTGATACTTGATGATTGTTTTGAGATATTAGGATGGTAATATTAGAGTCATGCTAGTGAGTAGTTGTGAATTTGAGAAATACTTGTGTTAAAGATTGTGATTCCCATAGCATGCATGTATGGTGAACCGTTATGTGATGAAGTCAGAGCATGATTTATTTATTTATTGATTGTCTTCCTTATGAGTGGCGGTCGGGGATGAGCAATGGTCTTTTCCTACCAATCTATCCCCCTAGGAGCATGCGCATAGTACTTTGTTTCGATAACAAATAGATTTTTGCAATAAGTATTTGAGTTCTTTATGACTAATGTTGAGTCCATGGATTATACGCACCCTCACCCTTCCACCATTGCTAGCCTCTCTAGTACCGCGCAACTTTCGCCGGTACCATGAACCCACCATATACCTTCCTCAAAACAGCCACCATACCTACCTATTATGGCATTTCCATAGCCATTCCGAGATATATTGCCATGCAACTTTCCACCGTTCCATTTATCATGACACACTCCATCATTGTCATATTGCTTAGCATGATCATGTAGTTGACATCGTATTTGTGGCAAAGCTACCATTCATATGAGTGGCGGTCGGGGACGAGCGATGGTCTTTTCGTACCAATCTATCCCTCCTAGGAGCATGCGTGTAGTGCTTGGTTTTGATGACTTGTAGATTTTTGCAATGAGTATGTGAGTTCTTTATGACTAATGTTGAGTCCATGGATTATACGCACTCTCATCCTTCCACCATTGCTAGTCTCTCTTGTGCCGCACAACTTTCGCCGGTACCATAAACCCATCATTTACCTTCCTCAAAACATCCACCATACCTACCTATCATGGCATTTCCATAGCCATTCCGAGATATATTGCCATGCAACTTTCCACTGTTCCGTTTATCATGACACGCTTCATCATTGTCATTATTGCTTGCGTGATCATGTAGTTGACATCGTATTTGTGGCAAAGCCACCATTCATGAAAGTCACTCATGCATCATTGCACATCCCGGTACACTGCCGGAGGCATTCACATAGAGTCATATTTTGTTCTAAGTATCGAGTTGTAATTCTTGAGTTGTAAGTAAATAAAGTGTGATGATCATCATTATTAGAGCATTATCCCAAGTGAGGAAAGGATGATGGAGACTATGATTCCCCCACAAGTCGGGATGAGACTCCGGACGAAAAAAAGAGAGAAAGGCCATAAAAAAGGAGAAGGCCCCAAAAAAATGAGAGAAAAAGAGAGAAGGGACAATGCTACTATCCTTTTTACCACACCTGTTCTTCAAAGTAGCACCATGTTCTTCATATAGAGAGTCTCCTATGATATCACTTTCATATACTAGTGGGAATTTTTCATTATAGAACTTGGCTTGTATATTCCAATGATGGGCTTCCTCAAAATGCCCTAGGTCTTCATGAGCAAGCAAGTTGGATGCACACCCACTAAGTTTATTTTGTTGAGCTTTCATATACTTATAGCTCTAGTGCATCCGTTGCATGGAAATACCTACTCACTCACATTGATATCTATTGATGGGCATCTCCATAGCCCGCTGATACGCCTAGTTGATGTGAGACTATCTTCTATTTTTTGTCTTCTCCACAACCACCATTCTATTCCACCTATAGTGCTATATCCATGGCTCACGCTTATATATTGCGTGAAGATTGAAAAAGTTTGAGAACATCAAAAGTATGAAACAATTGCTTGGCTTGTCATCGGGGTTGTGCATGATTTAAATATTTTTTGTGGTGAAGATAGAGCATAGCCAGATTATATGATTTTGTAGGGATAACTTTCTTTGGCCATGTTATTTTGAGAAGACATGATTACTTTGTTAGTATGCTTGAAGTATTATTATTTTTATGTCAATATTAAACTTTTGTCTTGAACTTATGGATCTGAATATTCTTGCCACAATAAAGAGAATTACTTAGAGAAATATGTTAGGTAGCATTCCACATCAAAAAAATTGTTTTATCATTTATCTACTCGAGGACGAGCAGGAATTAAGCTTGGGGATGCTGATACGTCTCCAACGTATCTATAATTTTTGATTGTTCCATGCTATTATATTATCAACCTTGGATGTTTTATATGCATTAATATGCTATTTTATATGATTTTTGGGACTAAACTATTAACCTAGAGCCCAGTGCCAGTTTTTGTTTTTCCTTGTTTTAAGTATTGCAGAAAAGGAAAATCAAACGGGGTCCAATTGACCTGAAACTTCACGGAGATCATTTTTGGACCAGAAGAAGCCCACGGAGTACCGGAGGTGGGCTAGAAGAATCCCGAGGCCACCACGAGGGTGGGGGGGGTGCCCCCTGCCTCGTGGCCTCCCTGACCGACTTCTTTCGCCTATATATATCAACATACCCTAGAAACATCGCAGAGCAGAATAGATCGGAAGTTCCGCCGCCAGAAGCCTTCGTAGCCACCGAAAACCAATCTAGGCCCATTCCGGCACCCTGTCAGAGGGGGAATCCCTCTTCGGTGGCCATCTTCATCATCCTGGTGCTCTCCATGATGAGGAGGGAGTAGTTCTCCCTCGGGGTTGAGGGTATGTACCAGTAGCTATGTGTTTGATCTCTCTCTCTCTCTCTCATGTTCTTGAGGTGGTACGATCTTGATGTATCGCGAGCTTTGCTATTATATTTGGATCTTATGATGTTTCTCCCCCTCTAGTCTCTTGTGATGAATTGAGTTTTCCCTTTGAAGTTGTCTTATCGGATTGAGTCTTTAAGGATTTGAGAACACTTGATGTATGTCTTGCACGTGCTTATCTATGGTGACAATGGGATATCGTGTGATCCACTTGATGTATGTTTTGGTGATCAACTTGCGAGTTCCGTGACCACATGAACTTATGCATAGGGGTTGGCACACGTTTTCGTCTTGACTCTCCGGTAGGAACTTTGGGGCACTCTTTGAAGTTCTTTGTGTTGGTTGAATAGATGAATCAGATATTGTGTGATGCATATTGTATAATCATACCCACGGATACTTGAGGTGACATTAGAGTATCTAGGTGACATTAGGGTTTTGGTTGATTTGTGTCTTAAGGTGTTATTCTAGTACGAACTCTATGATAGATCGAACGGAAAGAATATCTTTATGTTATTTTACTACAGACTCTTGAATAGATCGATCAGAAAGGATAACTTTGAGGTGGTTTCCTACCCTACCATAATCTCTTCGTTTGATCTCCGCTATTAGTGACTTTGGAGTGACTCTTTGTTGCATGTTGAGGGATAGTTATATGATCCAATTATGTTATTATTTTTGAGAGAACTTGCACTAGTGAAAGTATGAACCCTAGACCTTGTTTCCTAGCATTGCAATACCGTTTACGCTCACTTTTACCACTTGCTACCTTGCTGTTTTTATATTTTTGGATTACAAAAACCTATATCTACCATCGATATTGCACTTGTATCACCATCTCTTCGCCGAACTAGTGCACCTATACAATTTACATGTATTGGGTGTGTTGGAGACACAAGAGACTCTTTGTTATTTGGTTGCAGGGTTGCTTAAGAGAGACCATCTTCATCCTACGCCTCCCACGGATTGATAAACCTTAGGTCATCCACTTGAGGGAAATTTGCTACTGTCCTAGAAACCTCTGCACTTGGAGGCCCAACAACGTCTACAAGAAGAAGGTTGTGTAGTAGACATCAGTATTTACCCAGGTTCGGGCCCTATCGAATAGTTAATACCCTACATGATGCTTTGATTGTATTGATGGTTGTGTATCGAGTACAAGCTAGATCTACCTCGAGGTCGTAAGTTGTGTTCTAACCATAAGGATAGGTGGATGTGATTATGATCGGGTCCCTTCTATAGGCTAAACCCCTTGGCTTATATACACGCTAGAGGGGCACCTAGGGTTACATAATCGGTTGTAGATCTCAGGATGCATATGGCGGCGGCCGGAGATGTCCTTGGAGTACACGTCAAGTCTTTGGTAGAGGCTGTCTTGATCACGTCGAGGTGCAAGGCTTCCGGAGTCCTTCCTTATGAGAATGAGGGCCCATAAGCCCGGCCGGAGGACTATGGGCCAACTAGGTTGGTACCCCTAGTCCAGGACACCGTAAACCCCCGAGGGCATCCATCGCCGCCGAGCTCTGTTTACGCGGCCACCATCGACGAGACGCCGCGCCAGCATGTCTGGGAGATCCGCCGTCACGCCTAACCTCACCATGATGAAGACCGCGTCCTCGGACTCCCGGAAGCGTCACCATCGAGATTGTCCCTCTCGCCTCTGCCCGAAGCTCGCCGGCTTTGATCCGCCCCATTCCTGTCGTCCCCGAAGCCGCTGACCAGCTGCTCCGCCGCACCTGTGAGCTCATCGCAGGCTTCCATGTCATCGTCGTTGTTACAGTGGACAAACATCGCGTCCGAGCATGTGGATGTGCTCCCGGAACCACTAGGAACCTAACCCACATCCCAACCTGCTCCCTTATGCATTGCAACGCTGTGCTCGTACAGACGTGAGCTCCCGCTGCCACTGATGTAGCCGCCGATGTTGCTATACGCCTCCCCGACACTAGCCACTCCCACCACCCGACGCGCCTCGTTGCGCTGGTTCTAGGAGGCCCAGCCACGCGACCTCTCGTCGCCGGAGTTGGCCAGTTGGCGAGCTCCGCCATGTCTTGTTTATCATCGGTGACTAACTGCTGTTTTAGATGACATGGCACCATTAGTTAGAATAATTATGGTCAGTTTAGGTCACTGACAGTGGGCTCCGTCCTGCTAATTACTTTAGTTAGCTGTTAATTAACCCTCTGTTAACCGGTGTGTTAATGACATGTGGACCCCGCATGTCAAGTTTGACTTAGACAGGCCCTATTGACCAACTGACATAGCACTGGTACATCGACGTGCTATACAAACGAGTTTTAACCCCCTTTTCATGATGACATTTGGATCCGTCGCCAAGTGAGTGTGGGCAATAGGGGGTCCTTCCCACACGACCCAAAAACCGCTGGGGATAGGCCCTCCCGGGACACCAAATGAGCTCGTGTGCGATTGGGAGAGGCATCGAAACCCAATCATTTTCGTAGGTATGTACATCCAACACGGTGAATCCCAGAAAAACATTTCCGTAGGTATGTATATCACACATAGTTCTTTGTGTGGAAACGTTTGTGCAAGGTGGCCTAACGCAAACAGTTCGCTGCCGAAAGCCGTGCGTGATTGTTAGTTGATCGAACACGCCTACTTTCTAGAAACCGTGCGGGTTGTTTGAGTTCATCGCCCACGGTGCTGTCTAAGTAATTGTATGCAAAAGAAAACCCCAATAAGAAGGGTAATTAGCCTATTATTGATAATCCATGTACTAATCAAATTGATATTTCTTACAAAACACACCAGATATTTCATATCCGTATAACAGCAACCAGGATTTCGTAATAGAATTACATCAGATAGCTTCGGCGCTCTGTTACGCCATTACACAACAGCACCAAGTTTCACATGTAGCATCAAAAAACTTTGGAAAGTAGCATCATACATAGTAAATAGACAGATGAATCTCATCTGAGAAACTGCATAAGCGGAAGGCAAATATTGAGCCTCCAGTGATGTTGAATGTCCTTGCAACTTTAGGCCAGTGGCTGTGGATAATTGCCCGCCCAAACTTCATCCTCTTCAGCAAGACTTCAATATTGTACCGTGGGTGTTGATTGAATACCTTCCTCGCCTCTTGACCATGCAGGTGGTTTGGGAGGTAATCACCGGTGAACTTCTTTGAAAAGTACTGAAAACAAAGATATGCATAAATAGCTGTTATAAATTTTGAAATGGCACAAGGGGTAAAAACAAGGTAAAAGAGTTAGTACCATCCTATAGTTGACTGATGTCTTCTTCATTGTGCAAACAAAGATCTTGCTGTTATTCGTCGCAAGTTTCTTCATCCTAACAATCTTTCTGAGTTTCTTGACTTGACTGATATTCATGGACATCTCATTTCCCCATATGCAAAATGGGTCGAACAGTGGGTCTAAGCCTCTAACAGCAGGACCTACATGTGCAAGACTAAATTGTAAGAAACCTAAATATTAGAATGATTCCTGCAACTGCACAATAATGTGATATTAGCCAAAGGACCATGCTTGAACAAACCTCGATGGTAAACCACAGTGTCTCCCATTGTTTCCCTGCAACACACATAAGGAAGATCTTGATCAGGTTAACTGAGAGTTGCCATACTATTAGTAGAATATGTATTGAGTACAACCAAATTCGATTGGTGTCACATGCATAACAATACCAAATTGTACCCACAGCAAATGAAAATCAAATTGCAGAACTGAACCAAACAGTTAAATGGACATCAGACCAAATGAACCAAAATAGTTAACTAAGCACGACATTACAGAATAGAAACGTGTACTAGAAGATAAGGCAGTTACCAAAACAAAGAATGCTTGAGAACAGTACTACGAAATGTAGCAATTGTTGGACCAAAGTGTTAACTGAACATTACGTTTTAGAGGACCAAACTGTTAACTGAACATCAGATTGCATATTAACATTACAGAGGACAAATCAATAGAAGGCACTAGAGGTGGCATCGAGAAAACAACATGAACTGTATTTTAAAGTAGACAACTGCGTGGCGGTGTCGACGGTGGCCTCGAAGATGAGGTGCTCCTCCAAGATCTGGCGGTCGGCATGCATGGCAGCCATAGCGACCTCGTGCGTGCGTGCGGCCGCATGCTAGTGAGCTCCATGTTATACTGTGTGCAAAATGGCTGTGGACAACGCTTAATTGGAGGAGGGGGACAGTGATTTCGGTGGAAGGTGTTGCACCGTCGGTCCGGGCATGTGGGACTGGAAAGGAGGAGGATGGTGTGGGTGGGGTGTGGATTACCTGACCATATCGACGAGGCCGCACATCAAGAAGAAGGGTCGGCGACGAGGAGGCCGCGCAGCAAGAAGAAGGGTTGCCGGCGAGGAGGCAGCGCTGCAAGAAGAAGGGTAGCCGATGAGGAGGCGGCGCTGCAAGAAGAAGGGTCACCGGCGCGGAGGCTGAGTTGCCACTAAGAAGTAGTGAGGGTTTGAACTTGGAAAGCAAGGAGGAATAGTGGAAATGTGGCTTTTGGTGGGAGGGAGGGGGCGGGGAGATAGATATTTCCGCGGTGGCAAAAAAATTTGCTCGGTGCCGCGAGAAACTGGCGCGCAAGTGTGGTTCAAGCAGGGGCGGTGCACTATAGACGACGAAGCTTCCTACGTAAGCCAGACAAGACGGTGTGCCAAGATATTTTATATCGCATCCCACACAATTCTTTCTAGTAAACTGTTTGTGGTATACCTGATTTTTTCATTATGTTTTGAAAGACAAAATGGTGTTACAGAGGGAAAGGATGGTGTTTGAATTGCTAGAACATTTACGTACAGTGAACATGCAACTAGTACATGAGTGTCGTGTTTAAATTTGGAATTACTCCTGGTTCGTTTGGCATTTTTATGCAGTAATTGAGTTTCTGGGCATTTAATGTGCATAATTCAAATTTGAACTACAAGCACATGCTCCAGTGCACCAAAGTTTGTTGAAAAATCACATGTGTGTCTTTGGGTGAATTTATAGGTCCCATGCAAGAAATGGGAATGAAATTCAAACATGTGGGCGTCGTGGTTTGGCCAGAAAGATTGAGAAACTAGGTTTTTTAATTCCTGTAAATCCAAAACATGCCTGAAAATCACGAAACTTGGCATGGTGTCATGACATGGCACCAACATGCTGCGGTAAAGTTTTTGGCCGAATTGGGACAAGCTTTGGCGAAAGCTTATTGCAAACCGGAGCTTCCCTCAAGAAGGCTTGTGGTTCCGAGAGGGAACGTGTCACCTCCGTGTGCGAAACGACATACATACACTGCCTTCTCCCGCCTTAATTTTTTTACATAGACAGATTGGACCAAATAGTAGTATCGTACTAAATTTTGGAATTATTCTGGGTTCGTTTGGCCTTTTTTATACATTAATTGAGTTTATATGCATTTAATGTGCATAATTCAAATTTGAACTACAAGCACATGCTCCAGTGCACCAAAGTTGGTTCAAAAATCACATGTGTGTCTTTGGGTGAATTTATAGGTCCTATGCAAGAAATGGGAATGAAATTCAAACATCGCGACGTCGTGGCTCGGTTGGAAAGATTGAGAAACTTAGTTTTTTAATTCCTGTAAATCCAAAACATGCCTGAAAATCATGAAACTTGGCATGGTGTCATGACATGGCACCAACATGCTGCGGTAATTTTTTTGGCCGAATTGAGACACACTTTGGTGTAAGCTTCTTGCAAACCGGAGCTTCCCTCAAGAAGGCTCATGGTTCCGAGAGGGAACGTGTCACCTCCGTGTGCGAAACGACATATGTGCACTGCCTTCTCCCGCCTTAATTTTTTTACACACGCAGATTAGACCAAATAGAAGTATCATGCTAAATTTTGGAATTATTCCGGGTTCATTTGGCATTTTTATACATCAATTGAGTTTCTGCGCATTTAATGTGCATAATTCAAATTTGAACTACAAGCACATGCTCCAGTGCACCAAAGTTGGTTGAAAAATCACATGTATGTCTTTGGGTGAATTTATAGGTCCCATGCATTGATCGATGATGTTCGTAGGCATGGCTCCATTTCCTGGGCACAATGTTCATTGGTTGGCAGCTAGTTTCACGCAGCTCTGTGGCCAAGAAAGAGTTGTATGGAGGACATCACAATCCGATCATTTTGTGCAGTTCCACTAAAATCGAGCTGATCATTCCTGTTTGCAAAGATATTCAGTCAGTGTGGTTACAATAATAGTGGAACTAGATGATGATACATAACACACACAAATAGAAGTCGATCACCTCTGCGATCTCTCTTTAGGACTAACTACTTGTTGGAGAAGATTAGGCACGGAGTTGGATGAGGAGGATAGCAAAACCAGTCTCCCTTTCTGCAGTCCCACATAAATGTAAAAATGTTGCCCGTGTGACATTTTGGCGGAACTGCACAAAACACTCTTAAGAAAAAAGTGATTTGTGTTGTTCACCAAAAGTACGCAATAGCAACGAGGTGAAATTGATAGCCCTGTTTGCAAAAAGAGGTAGAAAGGAAACAGTTACTACCCAATAACAGGAGTTGAAGACACATACGCCGATAAAAAAGAAGCATATTCCATGACATAAGGGAAAGATAGCACCATGGTGGTTTATCAAAAACGGCTTGAGGATGAGATTGCAAAGAACTAAAGAAAATCCACATGGAAGTACGCCAGCCGAGATACGTATTAAGCAAAGAACTAAAGAAGATCCACATGCAGCAACGTGGGAAAATGGGCAGTGGAGCAAGGCCGGAGGAAGCTATACCTGAGGGTTGTCGGGGTGTAACTAGGAGGGCACCGGCGGCCAGGATCCACCCATACTACAGCATCGAGCAAGTGGCGAAGGCCCTACCATGCCGGAGCTTGGTCAGAGAGAACGGCGGGTACCGCAGATCGGGATGTGCTGCCTCGACGCCGTCGAATGGAGAAACGATGCACATTCTCCCTTTCCGTCGGCAGACGGGATGCAGCCGAATCAGTGACCAACGGTGAGAGAGAGAGAGAGGCCACCGCCGCCTTTTTGTGAGATAGTGTGAGGAGAGACAAACCCTGGCAGGCAGGCTCCATTGTATATAGTGGAGCAGATTTCTATTTTCCCGATGACAATCGTTTTATATTTTGTACGTGCCATTGAGGAATATAACTTTATTTAATACTAACGCGTCAAGTCAAACTTTGTTCCGTGTACGCGTGGTACACGACCCTCCTTCGAGTAAACAACCGCTACACGCGTCAAATTATCACATGGGCTGCCTTTTCATACAGAAATGAACTCCACCGTGTATCCGCGCGGGTGTGGCCGGGAACGAGACGTGAGTACGTGCGTCGTGCGTGCACCTCTTCTTTATGTGCAAGTACGTACGTGGGTGAGTGTGAGAGAGATGGTTTGTGCGAAACAGAGCCAATGTGTCGATGATATCTCAAACAAACAAATGTAACATATGCAATCTGTGTGAAATAGAGTCATGGATATATCATATATAGACATGACTAGGGATAAGCCTAGCAGTAGCGCGGGTATTTGGTGTATGAGTAGCGCGGGTACCCGCGCTACTGATATGGTGCTACAGCTAACATGTAGCAGTAGCGTGGGTTGGCCCACGCTACTGCTATACATGGTAGCAGTAGCGAGCTTTGGAGCAATGCGCTACTGCTAATAGCTGTAGCGCTTTTAAATAAGCCATGCTACTGGTAAGAGCACACTGCTACTAACTTTATTCCCCTCGCTACTGCTAGTTTTATTATTTTCTTTTTTTGTTGTCTGGATATTCGTTTTGTATTTGAACAGCCTTTATACAACAATCTTTAACATATCATACACATACAAATGTAATATAACATATACATACTAATAGTCTCACCAAATCATGTCATCATCATAATCATCATCCAACACAAAGTGGTCTCTCATCATCATCTCGAAAATAGTGATACAAGTCTCGAATACTTGCAACTACGTCGTCATCCATCTAAACAGTGATATACGCGAGAAGAGCTATCACTATGAGTGAGAGCGGAACTATGCAGTACATGAGGCCGTGGTTATGCATCCTCTCTCGCGCTAGCGTGAACCTCAAGTAACTAGCTTCTGCTTCTTGTCTGCTTTTGAAGCCTTTATGACTGGCGCCTGAGACCCCCTCCACTTGCGCGTGACATTCAGGCCACTCGTCGTACACTCCTGGAACCTTCCCTTTGTACACGACATAGCACTGCTTCTTTGCCATCAAGAATCTAGGTACCTATTAGAGATGCATCTTCATCAAGAGAATGTACAATCATATGCAATGAAAAATACTTGAGCAACACGAAAAAGAAAGGGTTAGCAACTAGATGCAACATATAGTAAACATACAAATAATCAACGCAGTTTCATTGTACGCAAACTAATTAACTAGAGGTATGCAGGTCATCGTACCAAAACTAACAAAGTAGCGTTACACAAGTTCGATAGGGTCCATGGACATCACAAAGTTTCATCGCTACAGAAACTATACAAGTTCAACCGACACATATTATCATCATCATCATCATCATCATCATCATCATTGTAAATCACTAGAAGTTCCATCCTTCCATATCATCGAGGATCCACCCTAGCTTCTTGAATGGCGTGAGGTCCTGATGTTGCATGCCTATGCGAGTTCAGATGTTAGCTCGCGATATAGGGCCATGGTGGAACATCCCCTTCTCTTCGACGACTTCTTTCATGATGATCGTGGCAATGTCCCTCTCGATGCGAAAGAAGTCATCTCTAAGTTTATAATCCGCTTCTCCATGAGATTCTACCCACTTGCAGATATGATCATCGTTTCTGCTTGTCATGTGAAGCTTTTGGTGATCCCTTCTGAACTCCATGAGATGGAGGAGGTAGAATCCACCGTTCTTGCTTGGTTTTGGGACATGGATGCAGCAGAAGTTAGTTTTATGCGAGAAACATGTCTTCTTGTTCCTTTGTTTCCTGATCTTCAGGTGGCCACCCCTCAAGCTGAAGCCCTGGAGAGCATCATCTAGAATATTCATTATGTGGGTGTAGTCCTTCTTCTCATAGTTTCTGGTAGGGTCGAAATATACGGCGTCGGAGACTCACGGGTAAAGAACGATAAGGACATCGCGCCCGTTGCTGTGGGAAAAAAACACCTCAAATTATTCTCCATGTGAGCAAGAAGGAATGATTGAAATGTATGAAAGGGCTGCCCGACACTGAGTTACTTTGGATGATAAGGTAGGAGGACAATTTCCTGGTCCTTATTCTGTACCATGAAGTTTTTGAGGTACTCCCTAGAAGTTTTATGCTCAAAGTCGCCGAGACTCAAGAAGGACTCGTGCATGTAGTATGGATCTACCACACAGATTTGCGAGACTTCTTCTCTCTTCATGATGGAGCTCATATGCAGCACAAAAAGGCAGATGATTGTACAATCGAGCCGCCTTGTTAGAAACTTCTCGAAGATATGCTCAAACCGTAGGAAGAACACCTCTACGGGCCGTGTGTCGACGTAGAACTTCCCCTCAGGCACATGAGCCGCCTATGTCGGATATCCTGGATCCTTCAAGGCTAGTAGGCTTTTCTAAGTCGACAGCACATGGTCATGCAGTATCTTGACATCCCTTGATATTGCCTCCAGGGGTTTCGGCGGTAGCATCGGCTCGCCCGTGACATGGAACATGGCCGCACCTTTGACAGGTACACGCTCTTCAAAATCCTCCGTCTGGCTGCTATGTGCTCTGGCTTGTTTGTACGCAGCAGAGCCTCTCTTCCCCGGTCTCTTCCTCTCCTTTTTCTTGGGATGACCTTCCAGACCCTTCCTTAACCCTGCCCCAGTGTTGTCGGGCTAAGCACTGTACGACCCTCGACTAGTGGAGCCTGTGTTGAGGCGGCATCTTCAGGCATGTCCTGTGAGGATTTCATGAAGAGAGACTTCTTGCAATCCCTGCTAGGATGTTCCTGCCCGGGCAGATCATCCATATCCTCAACAGCATGCTGATAGCCCGAGTCGTCATATGGCTGACTCATCATATCTAAGTCACTGTCATAGGCGCATGTATTTAGGAACCGAAGAGGGTCCTCATCCATCTCATCATGCATACTTTATTCTATGGGGGCGATTATATCAGCCACTATTGGACCCCCCCCCCTTCATCACGTCGTCTGCCGCTCTCACCCGGCACTACAAGCGCTGGTAATTGCATAGGCGGGGTGGTGGTGTTCATACCTGCTTGTTGATGTGTGGTTATTGGTGTGCTATCGGACGGCTCCAGACAAAGAATATTCTTCGGCCATAGCAGCACCCAACCCTTGCACTTTCCAATTGATGTCTACTACACAACCTTCTTCTTGTAGACGTTGTTGGGCCTCCAAGTGCAGAGGTTTGTAGGACAGTAGCAAATTTCCCTCAAGTGGATGACCTAAGGTTTATCAATCCGTAGGAGGCGTAGGATGAAGATGGTCTCTCTCAAGCAACCCTGCAACCAAATAACAAAGAGTCTCTTGTGTCCCCAACACATCCAATACAATGGTAAATTGTATAGGTGCACTAGTTCGGCGAAGAGATGGTGATACAAGTGCAATATGGATGGTAGATAAAGGTATTTGTAATCTGAAATTATAAAAACAGCAAGGTAACTAATGGTAAAAGTGAGCGTAAACGGTATCGCAATGCATTGAAACAAGGCCTAGCGTTCATACTTTCGCTAGTGCAAGTTCCCTCAACGATAATAACATAATTGGATCACATAACCATCCCTCAACATGCAACAAAGAGTCACTCCAAAGTCACTAATAGCGGAGAACGAACGAAGAGATTATGGTAGGGTACAAAACCACCTCAAAGTTATTCTTTCCAATCAATCCGTTGGGCTATTCCTATAAGTGTCACAAACAGCCCTAGAGTTCGTACTAGAATAACACCTTAAGACACAAATCAACCAAAACCCTAATGTCACCTAGATACTCCAATGTCACCTCAAGTATCCGTGGGTATGATTATACTATATGCATCACACAATCTCAGATTCATCTATTCAACCAACACAAAGGATCTCAAAGAGTGCCCCAAAGTTCTACCAGAGAATCACGACGAAAACGTGTGCCAACCCCTATGCATAGGTTCATGGGCGGAACCCGCAAGTTGATCACCAAAACATAAATCAAGTGAATCATGTGATATCCCATTGTCACCACAGATACACACGGCAAGACATACATCAAGTGTTCTCAAATCTTTAAAGACTCAATCCGATAAGATTACTTCAAGGGGAAAACTCAATTCATTACAAGAGAGTAGAGGGGGAGGAGAAACATAAGATCCAACTATAATGGCAAAGCTCGCGATACATCAAGATCGTGCCAAATCAAGAAGACGAGAGAGAGAGATCAAACACATAGCTACTGGTACATACCATCAGCCCCGAGGGAGAACTACTCCCTCCTCGTCATGGAGAGCACCGGGATACATCAAGATGGCCACCGGAGAAGGATGGCCCCCTCCGCAGGGTGCCTGAACGGGTCTAGATTGGCTTTCGGTGGCTATGGAGGCTTCTGGCGGCCGAACTCCTGATCTATTGTGCTCACGGATGTTTTTAGGGTATATGGAGATATATAGGCAGAAGAAGTACGTCAGGGGGGCCATGAGGGGCCCACGAGGGTGGAGGGCGTGCCCAGGGGGGTGGGCGCGCCCCCCTGCCTCGTGACCTCCTCGCAGATCCCCCGACGTGCACTCCAAGTCTTCTAGGCTTCTTTCCTTCCAAAAATGAGTTCCGTGAAGTTTCAGGTCAATTGGACTCCGTTTGATTTTCCTTTTGTTCGAAACCCTAAAACAGGGTAAAAACAGAAACTGGCACTGGGCTGTGGGTTAATAGGTTAGTCCCAAAAATGATATAAAAGTGTATAATAAAGCCCATAAACATTCAAAACAATAGATAATATAGCATGGAGCAATCAAAAATTATAGATACGTCGGAGATGTATCACCAATCCGTGGCGGGGTCTCGTCGTCCTCTCCCCCTAGCCATACTGGAGGAGGCAAATCCTAGTGCCCCGATTTCACACTCTACAAGGTAACCCTGAAGTGCCCACCGGGAATCGGCTGGCCATGGAACGTGAGTTCCAAGGGCTTCGTTGTCATCGCCTTTCCCACGTCCACCTTCCGGCCTTTGATCAAGCAGAGTACGGTGCATGGGGTTTCGTCAGCCTACAAACACATGTATACGGCGTAAAACATCTGAAAGGCAATGAAAATGGAATATTCTAGATATATGTTTGTGTGACATGTAATTACCGTGAGGGCGTCGAGCCCAGCCAAAGACGAAGGCCCACCTAGCGCGGCAGAGACTGGGGACGGGTTGCTATGAGTGGGTGCTGGTGCGCGAGCAGGCGCGGTTGCGTGAGCAGGTGATGGTGTGGTGATGTTGTTCACCGAGTTGCTCCCGACGAAACTGGGCATGGGGAAATCATCTACCGTCTTGTCTGGATTTTCCTTCGTACAGTTGATGATAACTGGGACCAAGTTAGTAGCGAAATCATTTCTACAGGCATATACAGCTGTAGCAACTTCCTGCTGCAGCAACTCATTTTTCTCCTCGACTGCTTTTTCGCGTCCTCAGCTGCTTTTTTCTCGAACGCAAGATTTACCTTCTCGTCGATGTCCGCCTGACTAAACTTCCTTTTCTGCTTCTTGGCCTCCGGGCCCTCGTTGTAAAAGACCTTACACGTGGCCCCATCTCCGGCGTCATGCACACGTCCATATTGCGGCTGCTGGTCGAAAGGGGGTCCCTTAAGTTCGTTCAAGGCCCGGTTGAGAGGGGTGTCCCACTTGGGCCTCATCAACGAAGACTGGCTTTTGGCTGCAAGTTGGTGTTGCTTCTCCTGCAAAAGGAACATGAACCGTTTACGAATGTGTAGTTGACTTGATCAGAAGCTAGATGTAAGGTGGTAAAAGAATAATTACCAGTATTCTAATCAATTTCCTCGTGATCGGGTCCATGTAAAAAACCTTCTTTTCCTTGTCCCACTTGTAGCGGGCCCTGATGAAGTCATGCTCCAAGGGGTTGGTGAACTTCATGAAGGGGTCTGGTAGACCCACGGCTTCACGTTCCGCGTCCTCCTTATCCCATATGGGCCTTTTGCCAAGGTAGCCACTGCTTCCGAGGCGTTGGTTCCCCATGTTCCTTTGCTGAAGGCTCTTGAATTTCGCAGCCTTAGCCTTGGCTGCCTCGGTAGCGCAAGTGTTCTTGAACTTTTGGAACTCCTCTGTTGTAAGTGTCGGATTTTCCTCCAGAATCTTGGATAGGGGTTCCTCAGCCTCAATAGCTCGTTTCACCCTCCCTTTCCAGGAGGTCAAATCATTGTTGAACATGCCCATGGCATGATTGTTAATCTTTTTCATCTTCGGATCATCCCACGGTTGTTCTATGCTATCATCCCGGTCGGGGAACTTGAATCTCTTATGCAACTTTGTCAGGAGCAACTGCCTCAAATGTTCTTTACTCCGTAAGTCATCATCGTTGATGCTAGCGCATTCCTGTAGGATGCATCCTACTTGGTTTCCATAGCACTTGCGAGGTTCTTCCGGCTCTAATGGCTCAAACTTGCCATGGGCCATCTTTGTGATCACTAGTCGTCCAATGCCGAGTTTGTTAGGTTTTCGTATCCTCTTTTTCTTCTTTTCAGTAGTGGCTTCGGCGCTAGTACCTTCCCCGCCAGTATCTTCCCCGCCGGTACCTTCCCCGCCGGTCTCGGCACCGCCACCGGTGCCGGCGCCGTCGGTGTCGATGTCGGCGTCAATACCATCATCGAGGCTGCCCTGCAAACCTTGACTGTGCTTAGCAGGCAAAAAGTCGAGGTATTGTTGTTTACCCTCATAATCCATCTCATCTGCATCTTGGTTAGAAGGCCCGTTTTCTTCGTTGTTCGACATGTTTCCTATGATTAAGTCTCCTCATTTAACTCTAAAACTATAATAAAATGTGAAATGACATAAAAAGGTCTATGGTTTGCCGGAATGCCGTTTCATTCCCGTCGCAAGAAATCCCGGCACTCGATATGCCTACTTTCTAGCACAAGTCATGCCAAAATTCACGAGAAATTTCAGCATGACCTTTGCTAAAAAGTGGACATATTGAGCGCTTGAAATTCATCGGAACGGAAATGAATCAACATCCAGCGAAACATAGGCTAGTCGGATCATTTACCCTGCAAATAACCATCATTTTCCAAATATCACATGTCCACTTCAAATATGTCCAAATCACATGTCCACATATCATATAGGGTTCATATAGCAACAACAACTTTAACTAAAAAAATCAAATATCAACAATTCTGCTTTCTTTAAATACCAATAAAACTTCCTTGAATAAAATTTTATACCTAGCTAAATACCAAATTAACCTACTAATTTGATACCTAGCTAAATTCATAACTAAATTTGATACCTAGGGTTCATAACTAAATTTGATTAATTCATCACCGCAAATTTCATAACTAGGGTTCATACCTAGCTAAATTCATAACTAAATTTGATACCTAGCTAGGGTTCATAACTAAATTCATCACCGCAAAAAAAACTACCTATTGCCCTAACTAAATAGATAACCTAATTAACCTATTGCCCTAACTAAATAGATAACCTAATTAACCTACTGCCCTAACTAAAACCTAAGTATATTAACCGAAGAACCCTAGCTAGAACTCTAATTGCAGAGAGAGAGGAGCGGTGGGGGCCTTATAGAGGGTGCAGGGCGAGGAGGCAGGCCCGATGACGGTCGAGGTTGGGAGGGGAGGAAGCAGAGGAGGGAGGCGTGGCGCATCGGGGTCAGGGTGGGGGACGGCAAACGGCGACGGAGGCGTGTGGCATCGTGGTCGGGGCTGGGGCCGAGGGAGGAGGCGCACGGTGTTGGTGTTGGGGTCGGGCGATGGCGAGGGAGGCGTGCGACGTCGGGGTCGGCGCTTGGGCTCCGACAAGGGCGAGGGCAGGCGCGATGAGGGGGATAAGAGAGTGGGGGAATTGGGGGAGGAAGGAGAGGAGGGAAACCCGCGCGGGGGGTTATGTGAAAATAGCAGTAGCGCTTTTCTTGAAAACGCGCTATAGCTAACTTAGCTATAGAGCGTTTTCAAGAAAAGCGCTACTGCTATATGAAGTAGCTATAGCGCTTTTCTGGAACAATGCTACTGCTACATAACGTAGCTATAGCGCTTTTACTCAACCAACGCTCCTGCTATAGTTTTCATTTTTTATTTTCCTTTTCTTTTTTGCTTACTTTTTTTCCCTTTTCTTTTCCATTTTGTTGCTTCTGTTTTCTTTTCCTTTTCCTTTTTTTCGAGAGCCGAAACGAAGGGAAGGTGGTACAAGGTATATAACTAAGGCGATATATATTGCATCATTTAACCCATAACAGTTAAGTGTGCATACAAAATAGGAACATATATATTACATCATTTGACTGATAACGGTTTCTCAGCGTCGACATTTTAGTTTTTCAGTGAGCTTCTTTCCCTTCTTATTCGTTGACGAATAATTGAGCCCCTCATTGTTACTTTTCCTTTTCCATGGAGTATGATCTTTCTTAGGTAATATAGTATTGATTCTTCTTTGGATGTATACTTCATTGTCATCGTCATCTTCCCTCATCGGGATTCCGTACTAGTCGTAGTTTTCCTCGTTGGTGACTCCATCCATTCCAATGATGTTCCTTTTGCCTCTCCTCACGAAAACACGGCTGGGATTGTTCGGGTCGGTTATGAAGAAGCATTGTGTCACGTGCTTAGCATGTACCCATGGCTCGTTTTTTGCGATGGCGTTCACGGCAGAGCTCTTGGCGTTGGGTATATTCATGGTAGTGAAATACCGGTTTTCTCTTTCAACATTCTCAGCCCATCTAACACGGAACATCATCACATTGTGCAGTCCAGAGTAGTCAAGCTCCCAGATCTCCTCGACCCTTCCATAAAATCTCTTAGTTGCGTCGTTGTCGCTGCCGGTCATGCATTCCACCGTCACCCCTGAGTTCTAAAAGTCACTGTCCATATATTTGGCCTCTGTGTAGAACATGTATCCGTTGATATCGCATGCCTTATAGGTGACGAGGTTGGGCGGGGGGCCATGTGCTAAGGCGTATATGAGCAATCCGTCCTTAGAACCCTCTTTCAGGGGATTAGCAATAATATGCTCTTTGAACCAATGCAGGAAAGTGGAGTTGTGCTCTCTAGTAACTTCGGCGTCTGTCCTGCATACCCCATGGTCACGATACTTCTTTGCGATAGTTTCTTTGTGCAATGTCACGAAAGGATCTACCTGGTCTAGGTGTGGTAGCACTACCAAGTTTGCTCTATCAAAGTCATTGCTCGATCTGAGTAGGCCACATGTAGTTCCCTATGACCGTTGGAGTGACCTTCTCCTTCGAGCCTCCCAACGTGCTTCTTAATGAGCAAACCAACACCAGGCGGTCAGTCTGCGCCATATAGAAAATTCTCGCAGAAATAGTTGCACTCTTGTGTTAGATAGCCCTGGACAATGCTTCCATCCAGACGGGACATGTTACGAATGAATCCTTTGATGATCCTATTCATCCTCTCAAACGACATCATGGTGTGCAGGAATGATGGCCCCGGGTCTATTATGTTGTCCACAATATAGACACACAGATGCACCATAGCATCAAAGAACGCGGGCGGGAAGTACATCTCAAGCTCATTTAGTATCACAACGATCTCTTCCTGTAGCCTTCAGAGCTGCTTCACACTGATCGACTTTCGAGAGATGATGTCAAAAAAGTTGCAGAGACCAATAAGCATGTCACAGACATGCTTGTCCATTATCCCTCTAAGGGAAACATGTAGTATATGCGTCATCATCACATGACAGTCGTGGGACTTCATCCCGCTGAACATTTTCTTCTTCGTGTCTAGAAATCTACTTATCTTCCCACTGTAACTGGAACTAACTTTGATTCTGGTAAGGCACTTGAAGAATTGATCAATCTTAGCTGGACTTAAGGTGAAGCAAGAAGGGGGGCAATAATCCTGTTCCTTTACTTTTTTGCCCTTCTTCTCCCGCGCCTCTGTCTCCGTCTCTGTCTCCTCTGACTTTTTACGGGGCGACATGTGCAGATCTTCCCTGATTTTCAAATCTTGCAAGTCTTTTCTTGCCTTCGTCCCATCCTTGGTCTTAGCTGGCATGTTCATCAGTGTCGCAAGCAAGCTCTCAAGGACATTCTTACATATATGCATTTGATCAAGGAAATGAGGCATGTCAAGTTTGTGACAGTACTCCATGTCCCAAAAAAAGACCTCGTCTTCCATACCTTCAGCAGCGGCTCTGGCGCCTTTTTCATCGTCTTTCCTGGCGCGGGGCACTGTTCCCAGTTTTTCAATAGCTCATCGATTTCAGCGTCGCCCCGCTTACGTGGAGGTCCTTGATGGTCAACCTCACCATTGAATAGATCTCCATGGTTTCTCCATAGGTCGTCCTTCTCGAGCCATCTTTGATGCCCCATGTACACGATTTTCCCAGACCTGCCATCTTTCCTTGATGTTAGCTGCTGAGACATCGTATCATCCATGCACCGCGTGCATCCACAATATCCATGGCACACCTAGCCTGCGACATATCCGTAACCGAGATAGTCATATACTATCGTGATCAGCGCGACTCTCATATAGAAATACTCACCTTTGCTGGCGTCCCATGTCTTGGCTGGTGTTTTCCATAACGTGTCTAAATCCTTTTGAAGTAGCCCCAGATATAGATTAATATTATTTCTCAGTTGTTTTGGCCCTTGAATCAACATGCTCATGTCTATGTACTTTGACTTCATGCACAACCAGGGGGGAGGTTGTACATCCATACAAACACAGGCCATGTGCTATGGTTGGTGTTCTAGTTGCCAAACGGATTTATGCCATCGTTACACCCGCCAAGCACGATGTTCCTTGCATCACATGCGAAATACCGATATTTGCCCTTGAACACTCTCCACTGGCATCCATCCATGAGGTGTCTCAGCTTCGGATCATTTCCATCGTCGGGCTTTGTCCTCTCCGCGTGCCAACACATGATCTTTGCCTCCTTGGGATCTACAAAATAACGTTGCAGACGGGGAGTGATCGGTATGTACCATACAACTTTCCAGGGAGATTTCTTCCCGACCTTCTTGTATCGAGAAGCATTGCACACCGGACAACTGGTTTTTTCCGCATCCTCCTTCCGATAAATTATGCAATCATTGATACATGCATGGTATCTAACGTGCAGCAGATCAAGAGGGCACACGATCTTCTTGGCCTCATCCACACTAGTAGGACATAGATTCCTCGTAGGAAGAACATCCTTTAGGTACTTGAGAAGCTCATCGAGGCTAGTGTCGGTCCATTTGTTTTTAGCCTTCGTCTTCAGGAGTTCGAGCGTGAAACTCAAGAGGGTCACCTCGGGATCGCAACCATCATACAATGGAGTGTTCAAATCTACCACCAGTTCCTGTAGGTTGGCCTCCTCTCTAGAATCATCTCTGTCAGTACTCGCCTCCTTGTGAAGTAGTGCTTGAACATGAGGGTCCCGCACGATTGAACTTAGTACCGACGAAGTCTATGGCGTGGAGTCCATGTTTTCTTCGCCGCCATGTCTGACCCCTTCTACACCGCCATGTTCGACCTCTTCCTCACCGCCATGTCCAGCCCCTTCTCCGCTGCCATTATAGATCATCTCTTCGTCTTGCCCCATGTCTTCAGTGCCTGGCCAGTCGGCGTCCTCAACATCATCATCCTCATCTTCAATTATCCACCGAGTATATCCATCCATGAAACCAGTCATGAGCAGGTGCGCCATCACACGACCATTGTCACAGGGGTTGAGCCAAACTCCTCCTTTGCATCTTCGACACGGACATAAAATCTCTGTTAGGTTATTTTCTTTCATGTCCTACATCGCCGATCGCAACCACATGTCCACCATCGTTCCACTGACCATCATGAATGCCTGGATGGTAATAATAAACAAATTGATTATAAAAGTGCATTCATGCATCAAAGTCATACAAAAAATTGGCATGACCTTCCCTAAAAATGGTACATATAGAGTTTGCCCAGAATTCGCCGAAACGGAAATAAATCGACATTTAGGCAAAACATAGGCAACTCACAAGCACAATTTGGCAACAACTCATGCCAGACACACAATTTCCATCATATCGCCTGATTATGTCATATCACACACATACACATATTTCCATTCTTGCAAAAGCCTAAATTTTTAATCACCTATCTCGAGATCAAGCACAGTGATGATGATATGTCGATTGGTGTCGCCACACACCTATGGAATGATCAAAAGTGGACAAAGCTCTTCTTGACAAGGCTAGATCTAGTTAGGGAGGTACATAGGTCACTTCACTAAATACTAGATCTACCTAGCTAGCTAATTTGGGAGGAGACAAGTTCAACTAGTGGAGGGGGAAGGAAAAAGAAAAAGGAGATGCATTAATGGAGGTGGTGTAGTTAGCCAGGAGTAATAAAGAGAGAGAAAGATAGGTAGAAGAAGGAGAGTAATGGGGGAGAAGTAGTGAGGAAGAAGCAAAGTGAGGGAGAGAGGAGGTGGGAGCTAGGGGAGAGTGAATGAAGAGAGGATGGGGAAGGGGGGAGGGGAGGAAAAAGGTGGTATGGATGTGGTTTAGCAGTAGCGCTAGGTGTAAAACGCGCTGCTGCTAATAATATAGAAGTAGCGCGCTTTTGGAAGAGGCGCTACTGCTAAGCGGGGCCCACCATGTGGCCAGGTTCAAGATTAGTAGTAGCGACTTGCAAAAAAGTGTGCTACTACTATTACATTAGTAGTAGCGCGGTTAACGTGGGCGCGCTACTGCTAAACCTAGCATGGCGGGAACGGTCGGGCAATTTTAGTAGTAGCTTGGTTCTACCGAGCCGCGCTACTGCTAAGTCGGTAGCAGTAGCGCCTGTTTATGGCCCACGCTACTGCTTAGCAGTAGCGCCCCTTCTTGTCGAGTGCTACTGCTAATATTCTGTGTATAAGGTTTTCCCTAGTAGTGAGGGAGCGATCCACGAGAAGAAAGTGGAGGGATCATCGATGTGAGATATCGATAGAATTGAAAACAGGGATGAAGTGTGTGGGTGCGTGATCGATAAAGAGTGCAATCAATTTTGTGTTTGCCCATGTCAAAGATACAGGGCGGCTGTCCTACTGGAATGTGAGAGGGCAGATGTGCAGTTTGTCTCTGTGGCATGGATACCTACCTATAATGTTCGACTATCCGTGTGTGTGGGGGTGGGGGAGGGGGCAGAGACCTAACTATAGAGAGGTAGATCGACTGGTATATGTTTGGAGAAGGACAGAGACCTAGCTATGTATTGAGGGAGATCGATCGACATCCATGCATATGTGTAGCAGAGGAATAAGGTTGGGAGAGAGACAAAGGTAGAGTGTTAGAGGGTTGGTGGTGGAGTTGCTTCTCACAAATGGTGGGAGAGGCCTGCTAGATAAACGGAGGGTACGACTACAATATCAATAAGAGAGGGGATGTCTTCCTGTCTATGCACGTCCGTGTGAGAGACGGGTCGGGAGGTATGCAAAGATGATGAGGGGGGACAATATGGTTGTGGTAAGCAGACGTAACTGCATAGGAAGATCAATAGTCGTGTGTAGGAGAAAGGGAGAGACATAACTAGTGGGGTACATCGATCAGTGCGTGAGGAAAAATACTTATAGTCGACCTAGCTATATGTAGGGAGGTTGGTAGGTATATGCATGCATGTGTTAGAAGCAAATAAGGTCCAGAGAGATGTCTGGGGGAGATGGGTACGTCTATGAGTTGGTGCGAGAGGCTTACTATATCGAGGGGGAGGAGTGTGCGACTATGAGATCGATGAAAACAGGTGCAGGGAGTGTGCACCTGCGTGGAACCGTATTGGTCATAGGGGGGCATGGACGGTGAGAAGAGAAGAGGGGAAGTGTGTGTTTGTGGTAGGCACACTTGGCTAGAGAGCTATACCGACTGGTGTGTGCCGGAAAGAAGGAGCCCGGGGGCCTACATACACCATGGGTGAACGACCTAAAAGAGAAATAATGAATGTGCGTGATGGAGGGGACACTGAGGGATGGTGAGAGGGGGGCATGCATGTGCATGCATGAGAGAGTGTTAGCGCTAGCTACAAAGAGAAGAGGATTGTGTGGGTGTAAAAGACAAACAGAGATCATAATTCATTATAAAAAAGTGGATTCGGATATTTGAAGAAGGAATCATAGTGTTTTAAACCGACGCATGCATGAATATATATAATGGCGATACGCATGGTGTGGTTATGAACATGTTATACTACATATAATATGTAGAACATTTATTTCAATTTGTGATAATGTGTGGCTTTTGCAGCTCAGGGCTAAATACATGTCATAATGTAGGGGGCAGGGCACTATACTTTGTGTGATAAACACAATGTACATATGAAACATGGTTTAGATTATCAAGATCTAGTTAGTACATCAAATGTACTATTATTTGGAATCAACATCAAGTGTATTCAAAAAAGAAATTACAACACGCGCGAAAACACCCTCCAGCTGCCAAATCCTGACACGTGAAATCCCCCTTCTAACCCTGAGTCAAAAGGGCCGCTAGTTCAAATCGATGGGTGTACTTTTGTAACACACCCTACATTTTGGACAAGCGCATCCCTAAGTCATGGTTCCCCCCTCACATCGCCTCATTTTCACCATTCGAAATCTCAGGTCGCCATAGCCTCTCTGCTCCAGCCGCGAAACCCCACCCTCCTCCGTCTGCCACCTCATCGCCGTCCAGCTGGAGCCTCTTCCCCCACAACGTCGTCCACCGCAACAGCTCGACATCCCTCATCCACCTCCCCAGATGAGGATCCGTCGTTGATCTCATTGTCCCACCGGTTCAGCCGCCCCGTCCTCCACCTCCAAGTAGCTGCTCCGGTGATCGCCTCATCTAACGCGGTTGATCCATCCCCGCAGCGTCGCCTTAACCTGCTCCACCGGAACCGCAGCGTCCTCACCGACTCCTCGGACGAAGCTGAGACCTACTCAGTGCCACCAAAGAGGTTGCACACTCATCGCATCGCACCTTCTCCTTAACTCGACCTCCCGGCACCGACGGTGCTCCAACCCGCACCCCCATGGCGCAACTACCTCGTCAGCGCCGCCAGTGACATCTCCACGATGGCTCTTCCCTAGTGCGAGGCTCCCTCAGCAGCCGTACCAACCGGATTTGTTGTTGCTGCTCCGGCTCTCGCTTGCTCGCGCTGTTGCTGCTGCTCCAGCTCTCGCTCGCTCGCTCGCGCTGCTGCTACTGCTCTATATCTCGCTTGCTCGCGCTACTGCTGTTGCTCCGTCTCTCGCTCGGTCGCGTCGCTGCTCTGCTCTTCCCCTCACTCGTTCAGCTACTCTGCTCTTGCTCTCGCTCACGCTGCTGATGCTGGTACATGGGCTGCTACAGCTACATGAGTTGCTGCTCTGGCTCTAGTTCGCGCTGCTCCTCCAGGCGCTGCTGCTCCGGCTGCTATCTGCTACTATGTTCCCTATCAATCGCCTGCTGATTTAGATCATTGTTTTTCTACTACTAGTGCTGAGTGGCCTAAACTACATGTGAAGTGTCTCTATGCTACCAGTGCGTTTAGTTTCGAAAGTAACATTCAGATTCCACAGTAAATTTCAGTTTTGACAGTTAAGTTTAGAGTCAATAGTTTTTACCTCATCTGTTGTAGTCAGGTGTTTTTTGGTGATGTAAATTTTATATCTATCACTTTTTGGTAATGTATTTTACATCATCTATTGGAGATGCTATTAGAATCTCACTTGAGATTAACGATGTATGTCTTGTACTGCTTTAGCCTCGATGTCTTACGGCTCGTCAGAGCTGCTCCAACGACGAAACCATCCATCACAACAGAGAAGTACCCTAGATGCCGTCTACAGACGCCTCAGATCTTCCTCCACACCTCCAACAGCCACCTCTGCTGCAACTTCTTCAGCGACCAACCCAATGATGCTGAGGTCGACACGGCTACGCCAAAGAGGTTGTACACTTGTTGCATCACTTATTACTCTACATTCATGTCGATCCATTAGGGCTATTTTGGTTCAAAGGAAAAATTGAAGGAAAAACATAGTAATAGGAAAATTTTCCATGGCACTCTACTATTCAATTATTCATGCATTTCGTTGAAAGGAATGGAGCAAAACATCCACCTGGACCTACTTTTCAAAATCCTATGCATGAAAACAAGACTAAGTGCATTAGTGGCAGAATAACATTCTAACTGTACACACTTTCGTATGGTTTCACTTTAATTTGGCCATGTTTGTTTGCATTCCTCTGCTCTTCCAATTCCTGTGAACCAAACACCCAAGTTGACAGAAATCCTGTATTTACAAATGCTCTGTTTCCCACATGCATTCATATCCTATTCTGGTGTTTTTCCTATCCCTGCGTTTTTAGAATCCTGCAAGTCAAAGGAGCCCTTATAGAATTACTTCAGTTACAGACAGGCGTCGAAGAAAACTTTGTGTAGTTTGTCCTGCTCTTGCCGCGATGTCGTCCACCTCACCTAAGCTGCTCCATCAACAGAAGCATCCACCATAATAGACATCATGACTCCTGACCGTCTTTCGCAGCCTCAGATCTTCTTCCCTGTCGCCGGCACCCACCGCAACTGCATCACCATCATCGACTCAGCAGATGAACCTAAGGAGTACACGGGTCCACAAGAGAGGTCGCACTCTTTTGTTTATGCTTATGTTATGCATTGCTTAATATTACCTGCTACTTTATCGTCCTGTTCACCTCTTAGACTCCAAGTCAGGTCCAAAATAATTTTCAAACTTGAGTTTTAAAATTACTTATGGGGCACATATCGAGGCAGCAATGAATAGTATCTCTGTGTATTATCTGGTTCACCTAGGGTATGCCTATATGGTTCATCTTGGGTGGGAAATAGATAGTAATAAATAGTAAAGCAATCATCATCTATCTTTTTATTAAATTAAAGCTATCATCAGCCTGCTATCAGTATTTTTGGATCCATCCACTGGTTGTTACCATCACTCTAGATTTCTGCATTCTCTCCTTACATAATATCACTATATTTTTTTCGTATGCATGGCAGATATTGTACACAATCATGCTTAACATGTAGAGAGAAAGAGAAGAGTTTTGAGAGGCAATACAATGTCATGTAGACATCGCTCCATGGTGGTTTCAATGGCAAACCCTCCCCCTCCAGATTGTAATCCAGAGGAAGATATCTGTTCTGAGGCGGATTCATATGCAACTGACCACTCCTATTTACCCCCCGAGGTGTTTTCTCTAACTTGGCATGATGGTGATGGTCATATCATGCATATGTTGCCTTGCAGTGCCTACTTTCAACATCATATATGTCATATGCTTAGTTTAGACTTGTTCTATAATGCCACCTATACAGTTTCTATATCATATATGTGAATTATGCAATCTCATCTCATTTAGCCAGCCATAATATATGTGAAATATGCAATGCCATCCTCTTTAACCAGGCATCATAAATTTGAATGATATCTTGCCAATCCTTTTCTTCATTACATTTCCATTTGTCAACAATGTTTATACATTCAACTACTCTTCCTATGAATCAGCCATTTGAGTGGGTGATGGAAAAATCTGGAGTGAAAACAAGGTCTTCCGAGCAGACAATGCTACTTGCCGAAGCAGATCTCTTGCTGGGTCCCGATAGCTCCTCAGAGATGGATTCAGAGACAGATGACCAGTCCTATTCCCCTACCGAGGTGTATGTCTAACTTGGCACGGTTATACTGCTCATATCATGCATATGGTGTCTGTCGGATTTCGGGTTCCGGCAGACCCTTGAGGTTCGAACACTGGGGTGCACGCGGAGATCTCTCCCCTACCGATCTACGTCCGATCCTCTCGTGCGAACTAAGATGAAAATGATGAACAACACAAGAGACACGAGGTTTATACTGGTTCGGGCCAACGTTGTGGTGTAATACCCTACTCCAGTGTGTGGTGTGGTGGATTGCCTCAGGGGCTGACGAGGATCAGTACAAAGGAAGAATAGCCTCACGAGAGGTGTTCTAAAGCTGGTGCGATGAACTACTAGGGTGAGTTCAGTCGCCTGCCCCTCTCTCTCTCTGCTAGGGTTCTACCAGATTTCCAGCCGTCTCCCCTACTCTGCGGTGGCTAGCTCTATTTATAGAGGCCCTGGGCCTCTCCCCGAATAATAAGCGGGAAGGGCGCCAACAATTGGCCATTTTGAAGGGGAACATGTAGTACAAGTTATCCTGACCAAAGATGGTCTTTGGCTGCCAAAAGTACTGGTGATGACGCCGTCTTGGGCTCCACGGTGACCTCCGTCCTGCCGCTCTGCTGGTCTTGGTCTCGTTGCACCGGAATGGCAACCTTTGCCTGATGCCTTGGCCTGTGCTTGCCCCCTTTGCACCAAAGGGGAAACAAGGGCACTGAGTAGGTCGGCGCCCGCCTGGCACCCGCCTGGTCTCGATCGTCATGGCTTGCGTCATGGGATCCTCGCGAGGTACCCTTGCATTGATCTCTCCGCCTCCCCGCGAGCCTGCGTGATGAGGCCGCCCTTGAGGAAGCTTCATGTCGTCCGCCCCACGAGGCTTGGACCCCCGCGAGGGTCTTGAGCTTGGGATGATGAAGATGGGCCGTGCTGGGCCCCCACCCGAGCCACGCCGCAGGCCGCAGGCAGGCATGTCTGGGGACCCCTGTTCCCAGAACGCCGACAGTAGCCCCTGGGCCCAAGGTGCGCGCGGGCTTGGCTTAGCAGAGAAGCGAAGGGGCAAGCACGAAGCGCCGCGTTCCCTAACAGCCTGTAGCCTTGGGCGCCGTGTGGCGGTTGATTGGACGTGGACATCTGCACTTCCCACGACGCCTTGGCAATCGCACGACTTGACAAGTCCCTGCATGCAGAGAAACCAGTCATGATTACCTGCGATCGTGGTGCTCGGCGGTTGACCTCCTCCAGCTATAAGTACGGGGCTGGGCGAGCCCCTTCAGTCCATCCCTTCTTGCTGCTTCTTTTCTTCTTCTTGGCTAATCGCCGTCCCCACGGCCCCAAAGAGATTCGCGGCTGCGGAGAAAGGAAAGGCCCCCCGGGCAGGGCCTGACCCTCCCCCGACCAAGCGCGGCCGAGGCCGCCCTCGCAAGCACACCACAGTCCCCGTGGTAGCCTCCCGCGGTCATGGAGGCGGTTCCCTGCGCGATGGTGAGCGCCCGGTTGCCGACGGGGGCACGCTGTGGGTGTGCGCCCCCCTAGGCCACGCTTCCGCTCTGCGGAGGTGCTGCCGGAGTGTGGTCGGCGGACCCGACCAGCACCTGGCTCCAGCTCCCCCCGCTTCTTCGTAGGTGAGCTGCCGGCCAGCGCCCGGTGCGGCTTCTGGCTCCAGGTGGATGGTTGCTGCAGCAGGGCCTTCTGGGCTTTGCTAGAGGTCTCCCCTTCCGGAAATGGGGCCCTGACTCGCGGCTAGCAAACGTTTGCCCGCGCGCGCGGCCTGGGTCAGCGGTGCACCCTGCACTTCAAGTTCGATGGCGACGCCACCCTCTACGTGAGGGTGTTTGGGGAAAATGGTCGGCGCGCTGGGTGCTGCCCCAAAGATGGTAACTGCGGCCGCCTGCCCAGTCCCGTCACCGACCAGGATGAAGACAGCGCCAGGCGTGCCGGCGGCGGTGCTCGGGGCTCGTCAACTTTCGGCGACTCTTCCTCAGGCAGTAGCTCCTCCAGCGGTGGCCGTGACCAGCCCCGCACCGTCGCGCCCGCCTGGGTGAAGGCAGCGGGTCCACCCGCCGCCGCGCCCAGGTGAAGCGAGAGGAGGCGTCCGCCTGAACCCCAGGAGCAGCTCGAGATTTTGCTGTAGGTTGGCATTGGACAGGTCGTGTCCATCTTGTTTCCTTCCTTTCCTGCGTAAGAAGAAGGTAGTACAGGGCCCCGTGGGGGCGTGTTAGAACTGTTGCTGTCAAGTGTCGCGTTGCTTTTGCCATTTCTGCGCTATGTTTCCGTGTTGCGTGTCCATGCGCGGGAGTCATTTGAGCTTGGTGGAGCTTGACGCGGCCCTCGCCTCCGGAGGCTGAGGCCTCGCCGTGCACTTCATGCCCTGCAAGGATTAGTTAGAGGGGTAACCTTTGGTCCCGGCAGCGGGAGCGATCAGCCTAGGTCCTGCGTTTGTGTTGCGATGCCCGTGAGGCATGGACTGGGAGGGGTGCTCCCGCAGAGGACTCAGACAGGAAAGCTCCAGACGATCAGGGCAGAAGACGCTCGCGAGGGCGCCCGCGAACATCCCTCGCGAGACTTGTGCGAGAGAAAATGAGGCAAGTGGATGAAAAAGACATAGAGTAACAAGCCAGGAACGCCAACAACTCCAATAAGACTTCAAACGCGAATAAACACGCCAACTGGAGAAAGCAAATGAAAAAGCCGCGTCCGGCACCTATTCTAGTCTTCGACGTCTTCTCACCAGCGCGGAGCTAAGTGCTGCCACTGGGCGTGGGCGGGAGCCCCCGAGGCCCAAGGGCGGCACTCCGGAGACTCCGGGGCATGTACAACCCCACTCATTATTACGTGAGAGTGTCACGGGCAGTGAGCTTCACAGGCGTTTGCCTTCTTCACAGGCACCGGGCCTTTCCCAAAACGCGATAGCTTCACAGGCATTGGCCTTCTTCATAGGCACCGGGCCTTTCCCAAAACGCGACAGCTTCACAGGCATTGGCCTTCTTCACAGGCACCGGGCCTTTCCCAAAACACGATAGCTTCACAGGCATTGGCCTTCTTCACAGGCACCGGGCCTTTCCCAAAACGCGATAGCTTCACAGGCATTGGCCTTCTTCATAGGCACCGGGCCTTTCCTAGGCGCTAGGCCTCGCTCAGGGGTAGAACCTCCGGAGATGTTGAATGTTCCATGCGTTCTGGATGGGTACTCCCTCCGGAGTCTCCAAGCGCGCGGAGCCAGGCCTGGAAACATGAACAACCTTGAACGGGACCTCCCACATGGGAGAGAGCTTGTGCAGCCCCTCCCTGGAGAGAACCTGTCTGAGCACGAGATCCCTTACCTCAAGGGTCCTGGGGCGGATGTTGCGGCTGTGGTATCGTTGTAGCGCCTGTTAATACCTTGCCGCTTGTAGTGCGGCTTCCCGACGGTGTTCCTCCCCCAGCACGAGATCCGTCCCCCGCATGGCGTCCTGCTGAGCCTCGTTGAATGCCAGGACCCGTGCGGAGCGACACCTGACCTTGTGAGGGAGAACAACCTCTGCTCCGTAGACGAGGAAGAACGGGGTCTCGCCAGTCGGCTTGGTCGCTATCGTGCGGATTGACCACAACACGGACTGGAGCTTGTTGTACCAGCCCCTGCCGCAGGCTTCCAGCTTCTTCTTGAAGGTACTAGCTTTGAGGCCCCTCAGGACCTCCGCGTTGGCCCGCTCGGCCTGGCCGTTGCTCTGGGGGTGTGCTACCGAAGCGTAGCATATCTGCGTTCCAAGGTTAGCACAATATGTTTTGAAGAGATTACTGGTGAATTGCGAACCGTTGTCGGTGATGATGCGGTTGGGCATCCCAAATCGGCTCACTAGGCCCTTGATGAATTTAACCGCTGAGCCTGCCGGGATTGTGCGGACGGCTTCCACCTCAGCCCACTTGGTGAATTTGTCCACGGCGACGTAGAGGCAGCGATAGCCCCCTGGCGCCCAAGGAAACGGGCCCAGAATGTCGAGCCCCCAAACTGCGAACGACCATGAGAGGGGTATAATCTGTAGACCCCCCCGCAGGCTGATGGATCTGCTTAGTGTGAAACTGGTAGGCCTCGCAGGCCTTCACAAGCTCAACAGCGTCATTGAGTGCTGTGGGCCAATAGAATCCACTACGGAACGCCTTGCCGACAAGGGTCCGTGACGACGAGTGGTGTCCGCAGTCTCCGCCATGTATGTCCGCCAGTAGCTCCTTCCCTTGCTCTCGGGAGATGCAATGTAAGGACACGTCATTCGGTTGCTTCCCGTAGAGCTCTCCATCCCTGATGCAATAAGCCGTGGCCTGCCGCGCCACACGCTCCGCTTCCTCCTCATTCTCTGGCAGAGTCCCTTGCATCAGGTAGTTCTTGAGCTCCGGGACCCAACACCCTTCCTGAGGCTCCAACGCCAGGAGCAGGCGTGCCCCTGAGGCCGGGCTGTAGACCGGAGCTCCTGAGGCAGGCGGCTGAGGAGGCTCCTCCCTTGGTTGTGCCGTGCCCGATAGGGACGACACCACCGAGGGCTTGAAGAGCCGCTCCTCGAAGACGCTAGGTTCCTGCGGCAGTCGCCTAGACGCCCTCTTGGCAATGTCGTCAGCCTCCTGATTGGTGCCGCGAGGCACATGCTGCAGTCCCAGCCCCCAGAACTGTTTCTCCATCCCGCGGACTTCGGCGAGGTAAGCTTCCATGTGCTCGTCCTTTGGCTCGTATATCTTGTTGGAGAAGTTGACGAGGAGCTGTGAATCGCCCTTGATGGTGAGGAGCTTTACCCCTAAGGCGATCGCGGCTTTCAAGCCTGCTATCAGGCCTTCGTACTCTGCTATGTTGTTGGAGACCTTCTCTCCGTGCTGGAAGCAGAGTTGCACGGCGTAATAGAGTTTGTCCTGAGTGGGGGATACGAGCACTGCGCCAGCTCCCGCGCCGTGTCGGGAGAACGCCCCATCGAAGTACATGACCCAGCTGTCCGGCGCTTCTCTTCCTGGGGAAAGTGACCGGTCTTCACCTGCCTCGAGACCCGGTGCTTCTGCCCATTCTGCCACGAAATTCACAAGTGCGGCTCCCTTGATGACCCTGGTCGTACTGAATTCCAGCTGAAATGCTTGTAGTTCGATGTTCCATTCAGCGACCCTTCCAGCTGAGTTGGGGCTCCTGAGCACTCTTTCCAAGGGGTATGCTGAGACGACTTTGATGGGATGTCCTTAGAAGTAGTGGCGCAGCTTGCGTGAGGCCACTAGTAGCGCGAGGAGGAGTTTTTGAGGCATGGGATACCGTGCCCTTGCGTCCCGTAGCACCGTGCTGACGAAGTACACGGGATGTTCGACAAGGTTGAGGGTGCTGGAACTGCTTCCGTCCTCCAGAGGTCGAGGCGTCTCTTGAGACGACGGAGCTCCCAGTGCTTGGTCGCCTGAAGGGGCCCCTCCTGCTCTGGGTGCATTCTCCTGTTGCCGCTGTTCCTTTTTGGCTGCGGTTGCGGCCCTCGCGAGGCCCTCCTAGATCTGCTTTGCTTCAGTTCGAACGGTCGATGCGGCCTTGGCACAACGCTCCTCCCTGACCGCTACCAGGGCTGTGCTAGCGGAGTAGGGGGTGGCCGCAAGGTAGAGCACCAGGGGCTCCCGAGGACGCGGGGCTACCATCACTAGTGGACTAGTAAGGTACCTCTTGAGGTCTTGGAATGCCTTGTCGGCCTCTTCAGTCCATTCGAAGGGGCCCTTTTTATTCATCAGCTTGAAGAAGGGCAGCGCTCGTCCCCCCCAGCTTGGAGATGAAACGCCCCAACGCAGTTACACGTCCGGTGAGCTTTTGCATTTCTCTGAGGGTCCTTGGCGGGCTCATGTCTTCGACTGCCTTGACCTTCTCCGAGTTGGCCTCGATGCCCCTGTGGGATACGAGGAAACCCAGGAGCTTCCCTGAGGGGACTCCAAACACGCACTTCTCCGGGTTGAGCCGTAGGTCCACTTCGTTGAGGCTCGCAAAGGTTTCTTCCAGGTCCTGTATCAAGGTCCTTGCCTCAGGAGACTTCACCACAATGTCATCGACGTAAGCTTCAGTGTTCCTCCCGAGCTGCCGGCCTAAGGCGATGTGCATCAGCCACTGAAAGGTCGCGCCTGCATTGCGCAACCCAAACGGCATGCACGTATAGCAGTACACTCCACACGGGGTCAGGAAGGCCGTCTTCTCCACGTCTTCTACCACCATCTTGATCTGGTGATAGCCCGAGAAGGCATCTAGGAAGCACAATAGGTCACACTCTGCGGTGGAGTCGACTATCTGGTCAATGCGGGGGAGTGGAAATGGATCCTGCGGGCAGGCCTTGTTGAGGTTAGTGAAGTCGACGCACAAGCGCTCCTTTCCTCCCTTTTTCGGCACAACGACCGGATTAGCCAGCCAATCAGGGTAGCAGACCTCGCGGATGACTCCTGCCACCTCTAGCTTCTGGGTCTCTTGAACGATGAAAGCCTGTTTCTTAGTAGATTGCCGCCTTGCCTTCTGCTTCACGGGGCGCACATTGGGGCACACATTGAGGTGATGCTCAATCACTTCCCTTGGGACCCCTGCTAACTGATCAGGTTCCCACGCAAACACCTTCTTGTTCGCACACAGGAACCCGATCAGGGCTTTCTCTTGCTCGGGCTCGAGGTTGGCCCCTATGGTGAAGGTGGCGCTAGCGGACCCATCCTCGTCGACTGGTACCTGCTTGGTTCTGCCTTGTCTTGGGTGAACAACTGCTTCTTTTTAGCCGGCGCAGCCCCCTTGGGCTCAAGGGCGTCGGTGCCAGTGGGCTGCGCCACCGCGGCCGATCTGAAAACAAGCTGGAGTACCTGCAGCGCATCCCTTGTGTCTCCTGACACAGTGAGGACGCCACTGCTCCCAGGCATCTTCATGAGGTTGTACGCCGGGTGAGTTCCTGCCATGAACCGAGCCAGGGCTGGATAGCCGAGGATGGCGTTGTAGGGGAGGCCGATGGGGGCGATGTCGAAGTTGATCAGCTCTGTGCGGAAGTTGTCGCAGGTGCCGAAGGTCACTGGGAGGCGGATCTGTCCCCAGGAGGCGGTGGAACCGGCTCCGACGCTCGAGAAAGGCCTGCTGGGTCGGAGCCGCTCCAGCGACACATGGAGGAGGCTGAAGGCCTCCACCGAGAGCACGTTGAGGCCGGCACCACCGTCGATGAGGGTCCTGGTGATGGCCACTTGGCAGATGGTGGGGGTGCACAGCATCGGGAGCGCGCTCGAACCAATTGGGTTGAAGGGGTGGTCCTCCGAGTCGAAGGTTAGATTGGCCTCGGGCGCCACCCAGCCCGGGGGGCTTCTCGGCGCTTGGAGGCGGTGATGATCCGGCGGGTGAACGGCTTGACGTGATGGCTCGAGGGTGGTGCCTGGGAGCCACCCAGGAGAGCTACGACGACGGACGGCGCTGGTGCGGCGAACGAGCGAGGAAGAGGTCGCGCAGCTCCTCCTAGGAGGTGACAGAGGCCGTCGGCAGGTGGAGGAGCCACGCGCGCGGGATGCCGGTGAGGGCCATGGGTAACCAGTTGGCCATCACCCGGTCGTTTCCCCCGGCTCTGAGGACGGCCTCCTCGTACGCTAGGAGGAAAACCATCGGGTCCGTCGCGCCATCGTAGCGCGGTGGCGTCTCGGGCCTGAACTTGCGCGGCCACTGCACCTGTCGCAAGGCGGGGGCCAAGGCCCGGAGCCCCCTGGCCCTGGTGTCGACATTCATTGCTGGAGCGGGCGGCGTGTTGTCCGTCATGAGGGCGGGATGCGATGTTGGGGGAGAGCGGGTCGTCAGGAGGGAGGACTCCGGCGCACCCCTACCTGGCGCGCCAAATGTCAGATTTCAGGTTCCGGCAGACCCTTGAGGTTCGAACACTGGGTGCGCGCGGAGATCTCTCTCTTATCGATCTATGTCCGATCCTCTCGTGCGAACTAAGATGAAAATGATGAACAACACAAGAGACACGAGGTTTATACTGGTTCGGGCCACCGTTGTGGTGTAATACCCTACTCTAGTGTGTGGTGTGGTGGATTGCCTCAGGGGCTGACAAGGATCAGTACAAAGGAAGAACAACCTCGCGAGAGGTGTTCTAAAGCTGGTGCGATGAACTGCTAGGGTGAGTTCAGTCGCCTCCCCCTCTCTCTCTGCTAGGGTTCTACCAGATTTCCAGCCGTCTCCCCTACTCTGCGGTGGCTAGCTCTATTTATAGAGCCCTGGGCCTCTCCCCGGATAATGAGCGGGAAGGGCGCCAACAATTGGCCATTTTGAAGGGGAGCATGTAGTACAAGTTATCCTGACCAAAGGTGGTCTTCGGCTGCCAAAAGTACTGGTGATGACGCCGTCTTGGGCTCCACGGTGACCTCCATCCCGTCGCTCTGCTGGTCTTGGTCTTGTTGCACCGGAATGACAACCTTTGCCTGATGCCTTGGCCTGTGCTTGCCCCCTTTGCACCAAAGGGGAAACAAGGACACTGAGCAGGCCGGCGCCCGCCTGGTCTCGATCGTCATGGCTTGCGTCATGGGATCCTCGCGTGGTACCCTTACATTGATCTCTCTGCCTCCTCGCGAGCCTGCCAGATGAGGCCGCCCTTGAGGAAGCTTCCTGTCGTCCGCCCCGCGAGGCTTGGCCCCTCGCGAGGGTCTTGAGCTTGGGCTGATGAAGATGGGCCGTGCTGGGCCCCCACCCGAGCCACGCCGCAGGCCGCAGGCAGGCAAGTCTGGGGACCCCCGTTCCCAGAACGCCGACAGTGTCTTGCATTGCATAGTTTAGACATCATATACACAATATTCAACACCATGTTCTTAGTTCAGACATCATATATGCTAATGCCCTCTTCTTAGTAT
This sequence comes from Triticum dicoccoides, assembly GCF_002162155.2. NCBI lineage: Eukaryota > Viridiplantae > Streptophyta > Magnoliopsida > Poales > Poaceae > Triticum > Triticum dicoccoides. Next base: position 470,712,927 of record NC_041384.1, read on the forward strand.
ATAAATCACATATGTGAATTAAATCATGCGATCCTGATTACTTACATAACAGTATGTGAATTATGTCATGCGAACCTGTTTACTAAAGACATCATATAATTAATTATATCATGCCATCCTATTTAGTTAGTCATCATATCTTTGAGTTATGTCATGCTATGCTATCCAGTTTAGATAGACATCATGTATATGAAATTATGTCATGCTATCCTTTTTAGTTAAACAATACACATGTGAACTATTTCATGCCCTCTATTTTCCACACTATCTATTGCATTTGTATCTCATACAAGGTATGTACATTCAACTACGTTTCTTGTTTATCAGCCATTTGAATTGGAGCGGGTGATGGTAGTATCTAGCAGAGTAAAAACACGGTCTTCAAATAAAACAGTGCTACCTCTTGGTGGAGATAGCACCCCGGTTGTACATGCACAAGAACCAGCCCTACCACACATAACCCAGACTCTCGCAAATTGTACCCCTACTGCGATGGACAAAGAACCAACTTCACCCAATCTAACCCCAACCCCAACAGATAGTAACCCAGTTCCATTTGATACAACACCATCTCCACCACAGAGCTCCCAAACAAGAGCAGTTAGTAAGGCTGCTCCAGTGCCCAAAGCGCCAGTACTACCATGGTGAACCCCAACTCCACCAGTTAGTACACCTATTCCTGTGGATGAAGCACAACTATCCATTCGTAGTTTAGCATCTATTGCATTTGATGTTGTTAAATCCTATGCGCGTATCTTCCCATCATGGAAACATTATGCCGAAGATGAAGGAAAATGCCAGTTGCAGGTGTTACTATATGCTTGAATCTTACTGTACTCTATTCGTGTAGAACAAGTGATTAAACCTGAAGAACAACTATTCTCATTTAAGATTCCATTGCTATCGTGCATACTGCTTTGCTCTTGTATCATTGTATTTACTCATACAAACTTATTTTTAAATTGAAGGATCCAATTGAAACTCCAATGGCACAACAGGTATGTTTAAGCATGTTTCTTTAACAAGTTTGCTCTTCTAAATAGATCTGTTGATTTCAATTTCAATTGTGTATACAGTTGACTTCTCATATCATGCACATTACTAGCATCACAACATCACCAATAGTGTTGTTCAACATGTAGACCCGTGGTACCTATCTGAAAACTTGTTGTGCCGTGTAGTTTCCCACGCTTTGTATTCTTTCAATGTTGCTTTGTCTTGAACTGATATGATTTGAACCGTGTCTCTATTTTGATTTGGCAAGACAATGCAGTGACCATAAGACATAGATATATGTTTATTTAATGCTTTTATTATGTACTACTTGGCAATAGAAGACTTGGTAGTTAATCCTGTCCACCTTACTACAAAACTGGTTCACCGAAATGAGTTGCATATACTACATGCTAAATCTGTTATGTGTCTGCTTGTTTCTTCTTTTAGAATGCTCACAGAATATTGGGGAAGAGTACCTTATTAAGCAATGGTAAAGGAAGTAATGCAGATAAGGTTCAGGATAGTGAGACATCCTTGTTGGTCTCCAACAAAGCTGATAAAACTGCTATGGAAAACTATCTTGAAGACAGTGAGACAACCCCAAAGTCCTGTTTTGGTGTAGTGTTCGAGTTACTGGCCACTACCGCTGGCACAACCTATTCAAACTCACTGTCTGAATCAGTTCGGTTTCTTGAGTCTCAACTACAAACTGAAAGACATCGATCATTTGTGCTCCGACAAGAAGCCGAAGGACTGCGGGAGTCCTTGGAGAATTCAGATGCATACTTTCTGGTGCAACGACAAGCGTTGGAGGATTTTAGCGCCAAACAGGAGAAGGCTAATAAGCTTGCTAAGCTTATTGCCAACATGGCAGATACCCAGGATAACATTTCTTGAGCTCTTCTGAAGTTGTTTTAGTTATGGACTTTTTTTGTTGCCGCATTTATTTGCACAGGTGGCTAATTTAGATGGCCAGTGTATGTAATATGCTGCTTTGTTCCCTATATTTGCACTTGTGGCGAACTTTGATGCCCAATGGATGTAATATGTGTAATAGCGGTAATAGCCTAGCGTTAGTTGCTTGCTTATTTATTTCCTTATTGTCTAGTTGTTTGCTTGTAGTCATTGTAGTTCTTTTTCCGTGTTTTTCTAGTGGCCACAATAACCTATTTTTATAACTAGGCCATAATAACCATGGGCAATAATATACGGGTCGTAGGATCCATGGGCCTTCTACGGGCCGTATGATCGATTGGCCAAACATGGGCCGTTCTATTCGTGGACCAATAATGGTCAGCAAAATGGCCCGTAAACGGGTTAGAGTGGAAATCGTTAGTTTATGGCCCGACCATAACGGGGCATTAATAGGCCGAAATGTATAACCAACTTAATTCTATCGATAGGCATCGCGAGTCGTTAATGGGCCGTATTTGATGAGGCTATGAAAAAAGCCCAAGGGGTTAACGAGACACAAACGGGCTGACTATAACCCACGGGCTAAATTTGGCACACAAGCGGAACAGACCAGTAACGGGCCGTAAGTAACCGAATGCTAGAAATGAGCCCAAAAATAAATGGGCCCTTTGAAGGCCGAAAGTTAACATGGGCTGGAAATGGCCCAATGGAATAATGGGTCATTGGTGGGTATAAAGCGATACACTATTCATAATGGGCCAGTTTCACCACAGGCCTTTAATGGGCCTAGAGTTACAAAGGGCCTCGTATGGGACGAAATACGTCATGGGCCTTACATGGGCCCGAAGTTACAATGGACTGGAATCATATTGGATGGCCCAGATGATGCTACTAGGCCTAATTCAGATATGCCATAATGGGTCGTGAGTTAGCGGGCTGTAAATGGACTATATGCGAACATGCTCCTAACAGGCTTACCGTGAGCCGGTCCACTACCTTTTGACCAAGTCAAATGGGCCACACTTTTCACCTGAATGGGACTTTGTTGGGCCGTCGCACATGTCGACGAATCATAGGCGCCTCCCGTCCAATGACCATCTTGCCCAACAGTGAGCCGACACGTGGTTCCTATGGTCATTGAGAATTTTACATGTGGAAAATACCCATTGGTCCGGGCTGTTAACGGGTTATCGGATCCAAAGCGGAACCCGATAGCTTAACGACGACTCATTATGGTGGATGCCACATGTTGGTTACCCTTGACGAAAGAAATTCCATGACGCGCCATTTATCGTCATGGAAGTGGACACTTCCATGATGACAATTTTGGTATTGTCATGGAACTCTTCTGCGACAGCATAGGTATGACTATCTTGATTCTGTCATAAAATCGTCATGGATGTACATGCATGACAGAAAACATGACCTACTATGACAAACACGTATCATCACGGAAGTGTATTTTTTTGTAGTATCTTGTGTTTGAATTGAAACAATTGCCTGATACTTTGAAATATGCTTATTTAGATGAAAATAAGATATATCCTGTTATTATTAGTGCTAACCTTACAGAGCATGAAGAGAAAAGACTATTAAAAACTCTGAGGAAGCACAAAGCTGCTATTGGATATACCCTTGATGATCTTAAGGGCATTAGTCCCACTCTCTGTCAGCACAAGATTAATATGGAGCCTGATGCTAAACCAGTTGTTGATCATCAGTGGCGTCTAAATCGTAAGATGAAGGAAGTGGTAAGAACTGAAATATTAAAGCTTCTAGAAGGAGGTATAATTTATCCTATACCTCATAGTTGATGGGTAAGTCCTGTTTATTGCGTTCCTAAGAAAGGAGGCATTACTGTTGTTCCTGATGATAAAAATGAACTTATCACACAAAGAATTGTGACTGGTTATAGAGTGGTAATTGATTTCAGAAAATTAAACAAAGCCACTAGAAAGGATCATTATCCTCTACCTTTTATTGATCAAATGTTAGAAACATTATCTAAGCACCCACACACACTTTTGCTTTCTTGATGGATATTCCGGTTTCTCCCAAATACCCGTATCACAACCTAATAAAGAGAAAACCACTTTTACTTGCCCTTTTTGAACTTATGCTTATAGACGTATGCATTTTGGTTTATGTAATGCGCCTGCTACCTTTCAAAGATGTATGACTGCTATATTCTCTGACTTTTTGAAAAGATTGTTGAGGTTTTCATGGATGATCTTCTTGTTTACGGAACATCTTTTGATGATTGCTTAAGCAACCTTGAACGTGTCTTGCAGAAATGTGAACAAACTAATCTTGTCTTCAATTGGGACAAGTGCCACTTTATGGTGAATGAAGGTATTGTCTTGGGGCACACAATTTCTAAATGAGGTATTGAGGTAGATAAAGCTAAAGTTGATGCAGTTGAGAAAATATTGTGTCCTAAAGATATTAAAGGTATAAGAAGTTTTCTTAGTCATGTTGGTTTCTATAGGAGATTTATTAAAGACTTTTCTAAAATTTCTATGCCTCTTACCAATCTCTTGCAAAAGAATGTTCCATTTGTTTTTGATGATGATTGTGTAGAAGCTTTTGAAACACTTAAGAAAGCCTTAACTTCTGCAGCTATTCTTCAACCACTTGATTGGAACTTGCCTTTTGAATTATGTGCGATGCTAGTGATTATGCTGTTGGTGCTATTCTAGGACAAAGAGTTGATAAAAAATTAAATGTTTTCCATTATGCTAGTAAAACTCTAGACAGTGCCCAGAGAAATTATGCTACCATTGAAAAATAATTTCTAGCATTTGTGTTTGCTTGTGATAAATTCAGATCTTACATAGTTGATTCTAAAGTAATTGTTCACACCGATCATGCTGCTATTAAATATCTTATGGAAAAGAAATATGCTAAACCTAGACTCATTAGGTGGGTTCTTTTGTTACAAGAGTTTTACTTGCACATCACTGATAGGGAAGGAGATGAGAACCTCGTAGCTGATAACTTGTCTAGGTTAGAAAACATTCTTGATGACCCACTACCTATTGATGATTGCTTCCCTGGTGACCAACTAGCTGTCATAAATGCTTCTCATAACAATCCTTGTTATGCAGACTATGCTACACTACAAAAAAGACACATCCGTGACATTTTGGGCCAAACGAATTTTTTTCTATCATGCTTATGACACTTCTATGACGATAATTGTGACAAAACCTGGTATCATCATAGATGTGGCGGGCTCCTACTTTTATGACCAAAAATCATGACAGAAAATGGGCTTTTTGTCCTGGCGGGCCGGAGACGTAGCTGCATAACATTCTTTGGGCCGTCCATGACGGAAAAAACCATGGTAGCAGCGAGGGCCAGGAAAATATCGGGGGAGTTCCCGGTTACGGTGGGTGGTCAGGGCCGAGTGATGCGTGTTTCTCTCATACATACGTGCGTGTGTGTGAGGCGTTGCGCATTAACTGAACCCGAGTGAGGCGTTGGGCTACTGAACCCGAGCGATCAATTGATCCCTTGCTGTTAAGTGAACCCGAGTGATTCCTTCTCTATTGCTGCTAACTAAAGCTGATCGGTGCTGCCTCTGGATGAACAGTGA
>NC_041384.1:470718541-470726459 GCF_002162155.2 Triticum dicoccoides
GGTTGGATGAACAGGACCCCGTGGTAGTAGAGGCCATTGCCGCTGGATGAATAGGACCCCGATCGACCAAGCCGGTGGAGGGGTGGATGAACAGGACCCCATGGAGGGCTGGATGAACATGATGACCCCGTGGATGGCTGGTTGAATAGTAGCCGGTGGAGGGCTGGATGAACAGTAGCCCGTGGAGGGGTGGGTGAATAGGACCCCGTGGAGAGGGATGGTTGAACAGTAGCCGGTGGAGGAGCACGCGGAGGAGGCTGGATGAACAGGAGCCCATGGATGAACAGTCCCAGGTGGAGGCTGGAGGAGGTCGACGGTGGATGAACAGTAGCCCGTGGAGGCTGGAGGAGGTCTATGGTGGAGATGAACAATATCCCATGGAGTCCCGTTTTGCGGTACGCCACACCCTTCCCGATGAACATGACCCCCGTTTTGACCGTAGCACTCCAACACAAGTCTGTTTCCTCCGTTTTGCGGTAGCCACACCCATCCTGATCAACAGGACCCCATTTCCATCATAGGAGGTCCAAGAAAAGCCCGTTCCCTCCGTTTTGCGGTACGCCAGGCCCCTCCCGATGAACAAGATCCCGTTTTGACCATGGCCGGTTGAACACAAGGCCGTTTCCTTTGTTCTACGGTACGCCAGGCTTCGTTTCCATCGGCTGTTCCGTCCAAGCCGGTTGGCTCCCGATGAACATCACGCGTTCCGTTCCCTCCCGATGAACATGACGCATTTTGTTGCCTCCCCACGAACACGATGACGCGCAGTTTCTCCGTTCCGACCCAGCCATGTACACATGTGTGACGCCCCGAGTCCGATGCGCCAGGTGTCTTCCAGTTATTCGCCGGCGTTGCCATGTCATTTTCTTGCATGTTGCATTTCATCATATCATCATGTGCATTGCATCATCATGTTTTTGAAAACTTGCATCCATTCGGGTTTCCTCAGCTCCGTCCGTTGTCCGTTCTGAGTCCAAGCACACTCGCACGCGCCCGCGGCATGTCCAAAATATTATTTTATAAGTGGCCGAAAAATGTTCTCGGAATGGGATGAAAGTTGGTGTGTGGTCTTATTATAGTGTAGATAGACCGCCTGTCAATTTTCATCGCGTTCGGAGTCCGTTTGATGCCCCAACGGATAACTATAGCGGCAATATAGCCGGCCTTTTCGTCGGACGTTTTCGGTCTTCGGAAACGATTGCCGGGTTGCATTCCTCCTCTCTCTTCTCAGTCCAACCACAGATTTGACCTTGTTCGTCTAACCCCTCTTTTCTCAATGCATCGACCCCTCGCCCGCGTCCGAAAGCTGTCCCGGACCCGACCCGGGTAGTCGTCACCGTCGGGTCCAGATCATCCCCTAACATCCCTAAAACATCACCGTTTTATTATTTGGACTCCCTACCTATTCTTTTTCTCTCGACCATCCGATTTCGATCGGAGGGACAAGGTAGCCCCTTTCCAAATTTCTCTCTTATCGATCTATGTCCGATCCTCTCGTGCGAACTAAGATGAAAATGATGAACAACACAAGAGACACGAGGTTTATACTGGTTCGGGCCACCGTTGTGGTGTAATACCCTACTCTAGTGTGTGGTGTGGTGGATTGCCTCAGGGGCTGACAAGGATCAGTACAAAGGAAGAACAACCTCGCGAGAGGTGTTCTAAAGCTGGTGCGATGAACTGCTAGGGTGAGTTCAGCCGCCTCCCCCTCTCTCTCTGCTAGGGTTCTACCAGATTTCCAGCCGTCTCCCCTACTCTGCGGTGGCTAGCTCTATTTATAGAGCCCTGGGCCTCTCCCCGGATAATGAGCGGGAAGGGCGCCAACAATTGGCCATTTTGAAGGGGAGCATGTAGTACAAGTTATCCTGACCAAAGGTGGTCTTCGGCTGCCAAAAGTACTGGTGATGACGCCGTCTTGGGCTCCACGGTGACCTCCATCCTGTCGCTCTGCTGGTCTTGGTCTTGTTGCACCGGAATGACAACCTTTGCCTGATGCCTTGGCCTGTGCTTGCCCCCTTTGCACCAAAGGGGAAACAAGGACACTGAGCAGGCCGGCGCCCGCCTGGTCTCGATCGTCATGGCTTGCGTCATGGGATCCTCGCGTGGTACCCTTACATTGATCTCTCCGCCTCCTCGCGAGCCTGCCAGATGAGGCCGCCCTTGAGGAAGCTTCCTGTCGTCCGCCCCGCGAGGCTTGGCCCCTCGCGAGGGTCTTGAGCTTGGGCTGATGAAGACGGGCCGTGCTGGGCCCCCACCCGAGCCACGCCGCAGGCCGCAGGCAGGCAAGTCTGGGGACCCCCGTTCCCAGAACGCCGACAGTGTCTTGCATTGCATAGTTTAGACATCATATACACAATATTCAACACCATGTTCTTAGTTCAGACATCATATATGCTAATGCCCTCTTCTTAGTATATAAATCACATATGTAAATTAAATCATGCGATCCTGATTACTTACATAACAGTATGTGAATTATGTCATGCGAACCTGTTTACTAAAGACATCATATAATTAATTATATCATGCCATCCTATTTAGTTAGTCATCATATCTTTGAGTTATGTCATGCTATGCTATCCAGTTTAGATAGACATCATGTATATGAAATTATGTCATGCTATCCTTTTTAGTTAAACAATACACATGTGAACTATTTCATGCCCTCTATTTTCCACACTATCTATTGCATTTGTATCTCATACAAGGTATGTACATTCAACTACGTTTCTTGTTTATCAGCCATTTGAATTGGAGCGGGTGATGGTAGTATCTAGCAGAGTAAAAACACGGTCTTCAAATAAAACAGTGCTACCTCTTGGTGGAGATAGCACCCCGGTTGTACATGCACAAGAACCAGCCCTACCACACATAACCTAGACTCTCGCAAATTGTACCCCTACTGCGATGGACAGAGAACCAACTTCACCCAATCTAACCCCAACCCCAACAGATAGTAACCCAGTTCCATTTGATACAACACCATCTCCACCACAGAGCTCCCAAACAAGAGCAGTTAGTAAGGCTGCTCCAGTGCCCAAAGCGCCAGTACTACCATGTTGAACCCCAACTCCACCAGTTAGTACACCTATTCCTGTGGATGAAGCACAACTATCCATTCGTAGTTTAGCATCTATTGCATTTGATGTTGTTAAATCCTATGTGCGTATCTTCCCATCATGGAAACATTGTGCCGAAGATGAAGGAAAATGCCAGTTGCAGGTGTTACTATATGCTTGAATCTTACTGTACTCTATTCGTGTAGAACAAGTGATTAAACCTGAAGAACAACTATTCTCATTTAAGATTCCATTGCTATCGTGCATACTGCTTTGCTCTTGTATCACTGTATTTACTCATACAAACTTATTTTTAAATTGAAGGATCCAATTGAAACTCCAATGGCACAACAAGTATGTTTAAGCATGTTTCTTTAACAAGTTTGCTCTTCTAAATAGATCTGTTGATTTCAATTTCAATTGTGTATACAGTTGACTTCTCATATCATGCACATTACTAGCATCACAACATCACCAATAGTGTTGTTCAACATGTAGACCCGTGGTACCTATCTGAAAACTTGTTGTGCCGTGTAGTTTCCCACGCTTTGTATTCTTTCAATGTTGCTTTGTCTTGAACTGATATGATTTGAACCGTGTCTCTATTTTGATTTGGCAAGACAATGCAGTGACCATAAGACATAGATATATGTTTATTTAATGCTTTTATTATGTACTACTTGGCTATAGAAGACTTGGTAGTTAATCCTGTCCACCTTACTACAAAACTGGTTCACCGAAATGAGTTGCATATACTACATGCTAAATCTGTTATGTGTCTGCTTGTTTCTTCTTTTAGAATGCTCACAGAATATTGGGGAAGAGTACCTTATTAAGCAATGGTAAAGGAAGTAATGCAGATAAGGTTCAGGATAGTGAGACATCCTTGTTGGTCTCCAACAAAGCTGATAAAACTGCTATGGAAAACTATCTTGAAGACAGTGAGACAACCCCAAAGTCCTGTTTTGGTGTAGTGTTCGAGTTACTGGCCACTACCGCTGGCACAACCTATTCAAACTCACTGTCTGAATCAGTTCGGTTTCTTGAGTCTCAACTACAAACTGAAAGACATCGATCATTTGTGCTCCGACAAGAAGCCGAAGGACTGCGGGAGTCCTTGGAGAATTCAGATGCATACTTTCTGGTGCAACGACAAGCGTTGGAGGATTTTAGCGCCAAACAGGAGAAGGCTAATAAGCTTGCTAAGCTTATTGCCAACATGGCAGATACCCAGGATAACATTTCTTGAGCTCTTCTGAAGTTGTTTTAGTTATGGACTTTTTTTGTTGCCGCATTTATTTGCACAGGTGGCTAATTTAGATGGCCAGTGTATGTAATATGCTGCTTTGTTCCCTATATTTGCACTTGTGGCGAACTTTGATGCCCAATGGATGTAATATGTGTAATAGCGGTAATAGCCTAGCGTTAGTTGCTTGCTTATTTATTTCCTTATTGTCTAGTTGTTTGCTTGTAGTCATTGTAGTTCTTTTTCCGTGTTTTTCTAGTGGCCACAATAACCTATTTTTATAACTAGGCCATAATAACCATTGGCAATAATATACGGGTCGTAGGATCCATGGGCCTTCTACGGGCCGTATGATCGATTGGCCAAACATGGGCCGTTCTATTCGTGGACCAATAACGGTCAGCAAAATGGCCCGTAAACGGGTTAGAGTGGAAATCGTTAGTTTATGGCCCGACCATAACGGGGCATTAATAGGCCGAAATGTATAACCAACTTAATTCTATCGATAGGCATCGCGAGTCGTTAATGGGCCGTATTTGATGAGGCTATGAAAAAAGCCCAAGGGGTTAACGAGACACAAACGGGCTGACTATAACCCACGGGCTAAATTTGGCACACAAGCGGAACAGACCAGTAACGGGCCGTAAGTAACCGAATGCTAGAAATGAGCCCAAAAATAAATGGGCCCTTTGAAGGCCGAAAGTTAACATGGGCTGGAAATGGCCCAATGGAATAATGGGTCATTGGTGGGTATAAAGCGATACACTATTCATAATGGGCTAGTTTCACCACAGGCCTTTAATGGGCCTAGAGTTACAAAGGGCCTCGTATGGGACGAAATACGTCATGGGCCTTACATGGGCCCGAAGTTACAATGGACTGGAATCATATTGGATGGCCCAGATGATGCTACTAGGCCTAATTCAGATATGCCATAATGGGTCGTGAGTTAGCGGGCTGTAAATGGACTATATGCGAACATGCTCCTAACAGGCTTACCGTGAGCCGGTCCACTACCTTTTGACCAAGTCAAATGGGCCACACTTTTCACCTGAATGGGACTTTGTTGGGCCGTCGCACATGTCGACGAATCATAGGCGCCTCCCGTCCAATGACCATCTTGCCCAACAGTGAGCCGACACGTGGTTCCTATGGTCATTGAGAATTTTACATGTGGAAAATACCCATTGGTCCGGGCTGTTAACGGGTTATCGGATCCAAAGCGGAACCCGATAGCTTAACGACGACTCATTATGGTGGATGCCACATGTCGGTTACCCTTGACGAAAGAAATTCCATGACGCGCCATTTATCGTCATGGAAGTGGACACTTCCATGATGACAATTTTGGTATTGTCATGGAACTCTTCTGCGACAGCATAGGTATGACTATCTTGATTCTGTCATAAAATCGTCATGGATGTACATGCATGACAGAAAACATGACCTACTATGACAAACACGTATCATCACGGAAGTGTATTTTTTTGTAGTATCTTGTGTTTGAATTGAAACAATTGCCTGATACTTTGAAATATGCTTATTTAGATGAAAATAAGATATATCCTGTTATTATTAGTGCTAACCTTACAGAGCATGAAGAGAAAAGACTATTAAAAACTCTGAGGAAGCACAAAGCTGCTATTGGATATACCCTTGATGATCTTAAGGGCATTAGTCCCACTCTCTGTCAGCACAAGATTAATATGGAGCCTGATGCTAAACCAGTTGTTGATCATCAGTGGCGTCTAAATCGTAAGATGAAGGAAGTGGTAAGAACTGAAATATTAAAGCTTCTAGAAGGAGGTATAATTTATCCTATACCTCATAGTTGATGGGTAAGTCCTGTTTATTGCGTTCCTAAGAAAGGAGGCATTACTGTTGTTCCTGATGATAAAAATGAACTTATCACACAAAGAATTGTGACTGGTTATAGAGTGGTAATTGATTTCAGAAAATTAAACAAAGCCACTAGAAAGGATCATTATCCTCTACCTTTTATTGATCAAATGTTAGAAACATTATCTAAGCACCCACACACACTTTTGCTTTCTTGATGGATATTCCGGTTTCTCCCAAATACCCGTATCACAACCTAATAAAGAGAAAACCACTTTTACTTGCCCTTTTAGAACTTATGCTTATAGACGTATGCTTTTTGGTTTATGTAATGCGCCTGCTACCTTTCAAAGATGTATGACTGCTATATTCTCTGACTTTTTGAAAAGATTGTTGAGGTTTTCATGGATGATTTTCTTGTTTACGGAACATCTTTTGATGATTGCTTAAGCAACCTTGAACGTGTCTTGCAGAAATGTGAACAAACTAATCTTGTCTTGAATTGGGACAAGTGCCACTTCATGGTGAATGAAGGTATTGTCTTGGGGCACACAATTTCTAAATGAGGTATTGAGGTAGATAAAGCTAAAGTTGATGCAGTTGAGAAAATATTGTGTCCTAAAGATATTAAAGGTATAAGAAGTTTTCTTAGTCATGTTGGTTTCTATAGGAGATTTATTAAAGACTTTTCTAAAATTTCTATGCCTCTTACCAATCTCTTGCAAAAGAATGTTCCATTTGTTTTTGATGATGATTGTGTAGAAGCTTTTGAAACACTTAAGAAAGCCTTAACTTCTGCAGCTATTCTTCAACCACTTGATTGGAACTTGCCTTTTGAATTATGTGCGATGCTAGTGATTATGCTGTTGGTGCTATTCTAGGACAAAGAGTTGATAAAAAATTAAATGTTTTCCATTATGCTAGTAAAACTCTAGACAGTGCCCAGAGAAATTATGCTACCATTGAAAAATAATTTCTAGCATTTGTGTTTGCTTGTGATAAATTCAGATCTTACATAGTTGATTCTAAAGTAATTGTTCACACCGATCATGCTGCTATTAAATATCTTATGGAAAAGAAATATGCTAAACCTAGACTCATTAGGTGGGTTCTTTTGTTACAAGAGTTTTACTTGCACATCACTAATAGGGAAGGAGATGAGAACCTCGTAGCTGATAACTTGTCTAGGTTAGAAAACATTCTTGATGACCCACTACCTATTGATGATTGCTTCCCTGGTGACCAACTAGCTGTCATAAATGCTTCTCATAACAATCCTTGTTATGCAGACTATGCTACACTACAAAAAAGACACATGCGTGACATTTTGGGCCGAACGAATTTTTTTCTATCATGCTTATGACACTTCTATGACGATAATTGTGACAAAACCTGGTATCATCATAGATGTGGCGGGCTCCTACTTTTATGACCAAAAATCATGACAGAAAATGGGCTTTTTGTCCTGGCGGGCCGGAGACGTAGCTGCATAACATTCTTTGGGCCGTCCATGACGGAAAAAACCATGGTAGCAGCGAGGGCCAGGAAAATATCGGGGGAGTTCCCGGTTACGGTGGGTGGTCAGGGCCGAGTGATGCGCGTTTCTCTCATACATACATGCGTGTGTGTGAGGCGTTGCGCATTAATTGAACCCGAGTGAGGCGTTGGGCTACTGAACCCGAGCGATCGATTGATCCCTTGCTGTTAAGTGAACCCGAGTGATTCCTTCTCTATTGCTGCTAACTAAAGCTAATCGGTGCTGCCTCTGGATGAA
>NC_041384.1:470726890-470760766 GCF_002162155.2 Triticum dicoccoides
GGGGGTTGGATGAACAGGACCCCGTGGTAGTAGAGGCCATTGCCGCTGGATGAACAGGACCCCGATCGATCAAGCCGGTGGAGGGGTGGATGAACAGGACCCCATGGAGGGCTGGATGAACATGATGACCCCGTGGATGGATGGTTGAATAGTAGCCGGTGGAGGGCTGGATGAACAGTAGCCCGTGGAGGGGTGGGTGAATAGGACCCCGTGGAGAGGGATGGTTGAACAGTAGCCGGTGGAGGAGCACGCGAAGGAGGCTGGATGAACAGGAGCCCATGGATGAACAGTCCCAGGTGGAGGCTGGAGGAGGTCGACGGTGGATGAACAGTAGCCCGTGGAGGCTGGAGGAGGTCTATGGTGGAGATGAACAATATCCCATGGACTCCCGTTTTGCGGTACGCCACACCCTTCCCGATGAACATGACCCCCGTTTTGACCGTAGCACTCCAACACAAGTCCATTTCCTCCGTTTTGCGGTAGCCACACCCATCCTGATCAACAGGACCCCATTTCCATCATAGGAGGTCCAAGAGAAGCCTGTTTCCTCCGTTTTGCGGTACGCCAGGCCCCTCCCGATGAACAAGATCCCGTTTTGACCATGGCCGGTTGAACACAAGGCCGTTTCCTTCGTTCTACGGTACGCCAGGCTTCGTTTCCATCGGCTGTTCCATCCAAGCCGGTTGGCTCCCGATGAACATCACGCGTTCCGTTCCCTCCCGATGAACATGACACATTTCGTTGCCTCCCCACGAACACGATGACGCGCAGTTTCTCCGTTCCGACCCAGCCATGTACACGTGTGTGACGCCCCGAGTCCGATGCGCCAGGTGTCTTCCAGTTATTCGCCGGTGTTGCCATGTCATTTTCTTGCATGTTGCATTTCATCATATCATCATGTGCATTGCATCATCATGTTTTTGAAAACTTGCATCCATCCAGGTTTCCTCAGCTCCGTCCGTTGTCCATTCTGAGTCCACCACACTCGCACGCGCCCGCGGCATGTCCAAAATATTATTTTATAAGTGGCCGAAAAATGTTCTCGGAATGGGATGAAAGTTGGTGTGTGGTCTTATTATAGTGTAGATAGACCGCCTGTCAATTTTCATCGCGTTCGGAGTCCGTTTGATGCCCCAACGGATAACTATAGCGGCAATATAGCCGGCCTTTTAGCCGGACGTTTTCGGTCTCCGGAAACGATTGCCGGGTTGCATTCCTCCTCTCTCTTCTCAGTCCAACCACAGATTTGACCTTGTTCGTCTAACCCCTCTTTTCTCAATGCATCGACCCCTCGCCCGCGTCCGAAAGCTGTCCCGGACCCGACCCGGGTAGTCGTCACCGTCGTGTCCAGATCATCCCCTAACATCCCTAAAACATCACCGTTTTATTATTTGGACTCCCTACCTATTATTTTTCTCTCGACCATCCGATTTCGATCGGAGGGACAAGGTAGCCCCTTTCCAAATCCATCTGCTATAAATATCAGTCCAAAGCCCTAGATTTTAGGAGAGTTGTCCCATCTTCCAAATCCTCCTAGTCGCCGCCGTCAGTCCTCTCCACCTCGGGATTTCTCCCGATCCAAACCCACCAATCACCCACAGCTTCCAGATCCGCCGCCACCAACCTGCTCCTAGTCGTCCGAGCTAGCCACCTGGTGCTCAGCACCGCCTCCCTCTTCTGATCGAGCATGTTTGCTCGAGGAGGAGCCCCCGCTCACTCCTGGATCGACCCAACCGCCGCGCGGGTGACCCCCCAACGACCATCCCGGCCAGCCAGGCCACCAGAGGGCCACCTCACCCTTGTCGGTCCTCTCTTTCTTTCTCCCTCCTTTTGTTTCTTTGCGGTCTCCCTCCTCTCATCTCTCGGCCTCTGTCGCTGTTTGAGCAGGAGCACCGCCGCCCATCTTCGTCGCCACCAAACGAGCATGCCCCGCCATGGCCACCTCATTCGAGAGCAAGCTCGCCGGCGTCCTCCTCTTCCTAGCGCCGCCCCATCCCCGTGAGCCCGTTGTGCGCCTGCCCGAGCAGGAGAGCTCGGCCTCGCCTCCTCGCGTCGTTGCTCTGCTCCGAGCGTAGACCGTGCAGCCTCCACTGCCCGTCCATGGACAACCACCCAGCAGCTCCGCGTCGACCTCTCTGCCCAGACCCGCTTCCTCTGCTTCGC
The DNA here is from genome assembly GCF_002162155.2 of Triticum dicoccoides. Classification (NCBI taxonomy): domain Eukaryota; kingdom Viridiplantae; phylum Streptophyta; class Magnoliopsida; order Poales; family Poaceae; genus Triticum; species Triticum dicoccoides. The sequence goes on from NC_041384.1 coordinate 470,729,054, forward strand.
CCCAAGCCACGTCCTCGCCGGATCCGCGCTCGCGGGTCTCCCCGTTGCGCCAAGTCCTTGCGCCCGTGACCCCTGCCTTGTACGCGTCCTGGTCGTCGAGGAGAAGACGAACACTGACCACGTGCGTGGACTGCGCCTCGTCCACGAGCGACCGCCAGTGGGATCTAGGCCCAACATCTCTAGCAGCCTCCCAGATCCAGCCGGCCCACTTGCCTCGCCGGCCTGCTGCCCCAACCAAATCGGGCCAAAGCCCATGGGTGAGCAGCCCAACAACCCCTCTCCTGTTCTCCTATCGGGCCAGCCAGATTCGGCCCGATATATGTTTTTTTTAGTTCTGCGATTTAGTTTTTATTCCAGAGGAAACAGTTTTGCAGATTAGGCCCTAAACTTCGTGCATATCATATCTCACAAACTGTGCATCGGATCTAAACAAATTATATATGTAACTTTACTAGAATTTCATCTAGTTTCATAATATCCTACTTTCATGCATGTTTGAGATGTTTAAGATGCTGTTTGTGTAATTTTGTCCATATGCCATGTTAAAATGATTTTTTTCATAACTAAATAACCGTAGCTCCAAACCTAACAAACTTTATATGTAAATGGGGTAGAAAAATGCCTAGTTTAACTTGGTGCACTCATCTTGCATGTTTAACAACTCTAAAATATGGTTTAGAGCAGAATAGTACCAAATCCATAAAAATGCACATGAGGATTTTCCGGACTTGTTGTTTGTTGTTCTGGCCTCATTTATACTTGCCTAGATGGGTAGTTTTCTTTGCTTCACCCCTTGCCATGCTAAAAACATTTAATATTGATGGGTACCTAAAAGAGATCAAACTAAATAACTTGTGGTGTTTCGTCAATATGCAATGGAGTTGCATATTGAGCTCCACTTAACTTGTAGTTTTGCTTGTGCATTTTGCCATGCCATGCCTCATTAAACCGGACATGTATCATACTTGGTTGTGCATCATGCCATGTTCATGTGTTGGTTGTTTACTATGTTGTGTGCTTCTTTTCGGTGTTGCTTCTTCGGGTTGGTTCCGATAACGTCGCGTTTGTGAGGATTCGTTCGACTTCGTCCGCTTGCCTTCTTCATGGACTCGTTCTTCTTCCTTGCGGGATTTCAGGCAAGATGATCATACCCTCAAAATCACTTCTATCTTTTCTTGCATAGTTGCTTGCTCTATTGCTATGCCGCGATACCTACCACTTGCTATATCATGCCTCCCATATTGCCATGTCAAGCCTCTAACCCACCTTACCTAGCAAACCATTGTTTGGCTATGTTACCGCTTTGCTCAACCCCTCTTATAGCGTTGCTAGTTGCAGGTGAAGTTGGAGTTTGTTCCATGTTTAGAACATGGATATTGTTGGGATATCACTATATATATTTTGTTTAATTAATGCATCTATATACTTGGTAAAGGGTGGAAGGCTCGGCCTTATGCCTGGTGTTTTGTTACACTCTTGCCGCCCTAGTTTCCGTCATACCGGTGTTATGTTCCTTGATTTTTGCGTTCCTTACACGGTTGGGTGTTATGGGGACCCCTTGACAGTTTGCTTTGAATAAAACTCCTCCAGCAAGTCCCAACCTTGGTTTTACCATTTACCTCACCACCACCTACTTTTCCCTTGGGAGTCGCTCTCTCGAGGGTCATTTTTATTTTAAGCCCCCCCGGGCCAGTGCTTGTCTAAGTATTGGTCCGAACTAGAGTCCTTTGCAACGCCACATCGGGGAAACTTGAGGGTTGGTTTTATTTGTACGGAGCGCTCATCTGGTGTTGCCCTGAGAATGAGATATGTGCAGCTCCTATTGGGATGTCGGTGCATCGGGCGGTCTTGCTGGTCTTGTTTTACCATTGTCGAAATGTCTTGTAACCAGGATTCCGAGCCTGATCGGGTCTTCCTGGGAGAAGGAATATCCTTCGTTGACTGTGAGAGCTTGTGATGGGCTAAGTTGGGACACCCCTTCAGGGTTTTGAACTTTCGAAAGCCGTGCCCGCGGTTATGGGCAGATGGGTATTTGTTAATATCCGGTTGTAGAGAACTTGAAACTCGACTTAATTAAAATGCATCAACCGCGTGTGTAGCCGTGATGGTCTCTTTCCGGCGGATTCCGGGAAGTGAACACGGCGTTGGAGTTATGCTTGAACATAAGTAGTTTCAGGATCACTTCTTGATCACTTCTAGTTCACGACCGTGCTTTGCCTCCTCTTCTCGCTCTCATTTGCGTAAGTTAGCCACCATATATGCTAGTGCTTGCTGCAGCTCCACCTCATACCTTTTTCCCTACCCATAAGCTTAAATAGTCTTGATCGCGAGGGTGTGAGATTGCTGAGTCCCCGTGACTCACATATTACTTCCAAAACCAGTTGCAGGTGCCGTTGATACCAGTGCAGATGACGCAACCCAGCTCAAGTGGGAGCTCGATGAAGATCTTGTTCGTTGTGTTGTTTCGTTTGCAGTTGATCAGTAGTGGAGCCCAGTCGGGGCGATCGGGGATCTTTTGCATTATGGGTAGTATTCTTTTATTTTGGTTCCATAGTCGGACCTTGTTTGTATCTGGTTGATGTAATGATTTATTCATGTATTGTGTGAAGTGGCGATTGTAAGCCAACTCTGTACCTCTTTCTTATTCAGTACATGGGATGTGTAAAGATTACCCCTCTTGCGACATGCCTACAATGCGGTTATGCCTCTAAGTCGTGCTCCGACACGTGGGAGATATAGCCGCATCATGGGTATTACAACATGCCCTGGCCGTACGTATGCACGAGTAGGCGTTTGAGACCCCACCCGTATGTATGTACATGGTCGTATTTACTTTCTTGCACCCTGGCCATTGTACGTACGTGTACATGCTACGTGCATGCCTCTACTACAACACGCTCCCTTCCTTACTCGGCCACGGTTCATCGTTGCAACCTACAGACAGACCGATCGACCAGTATGTACATACATGTTCACGACCAGAATGACAACACTACGTACGCTTGGAACAGGTGGGTCCCGACTATCAGGCACTTCCTTGCGTGCGAAGATGTAGCTGGTGGGTCCCAGCAGTCAGGGGGCGAATCATTATTTTCTTGCCCGTAATATGGACGCACTTCCTTGCGTGCAAATATGTAGCTGGTGGGTCCCACCAGTCAGGGGGGAAACGCTTTTTTCATGAAATATGGTGGCCCGTCCGGTGAGTCCCTGCTGTCGGGTGGAGGAATCATTATTTTGCACGTAATAAGGAGGCATTTCCTTGTGTGTGGCCGTGGACCCACCTGTGAGCCTCTCCACATACAGTCCACATCCGATGGATGTCGTTTGTTGACCACGTTGACCACGTCGCGCCGAGAGCACCAAGGCGGTGGACGACGGCGAGGCCTAGGAAGGGAACGACACGGAGCCGGGGAAGACTCGGCAGTGGTTGCCCACACGGTGGGGAGTACGAGGGTTTACTGGTCCTGCTGCCGTCACTGGAAAATAACAGGAGGTGTGGGTGAGTAGAGGAATGGCCTGGCCAGCAATGGAGTAGGGTGGGCGGTGCGGCCTGTGCGGCAGCACAGCCGGCCATGGGAGGCGGGAGCAGGCAGTCCCACCGGCGATGGTTTGGGCGGCTGGAGCAAGAAGACCATAGGTTGAAGAAGCACTACGGCCGTTGGATGGACATCGTACGGTCTCTGCAGCTAGAATCGTTTATATTGACTAAGTTGACAAAGCCCTTGGTAGGCATCAACTTAGTAGGACCACAAGTCAGCCTCTGAAATGGTGCATCCCAGATGTTAGGGGGAGGAATCATTTTTTGGGCGGCGGAAGCTAGAATATCCGAGATTGAAGAAGAAACACGACATCCGTTGGATGGACATCCAACGACCACTGCTGCTAGAACTGTGTGTTGACTATAAGTTGACAAAGCCTTGCATACGCATCAATTTACTTTTTTTAGGGGACGCGTCAACTTAGTAGGTCCACAAGTGTGCGGCACAGAGCTTGTAGCCCATTTGCGATTTGTAAGAATGTACAACCCATTTTTGAATTCTAATGGAATTTACTACAGCCCATTTACAGTTTGTTAAAAGTACACCCCATTTTCTAGGTAGGACAATGATTAATAATTTCAACCTACCGTTCAAAACAGAATTCAATAAAATTTCCCACATTTTGATGGGATCCAAAATATTTTTATCCCGAAATTTCTAGTCAGTTTAAATACAATTTCAATATAGATTTGTATTACATAAAAATCCAAGGAAACATTGCGGGCACAACAATTAATGAAATTAAAATTTTCAAAATCCAAAAAATATTATAAACTAATTATGTGTTTGGTGCCATTTTTTTATAGTTACTGCCCAGTTTTTATAATTACATCTCATTTATTATTTGTTAAAGCCCATTTTCTTGTTAAGCCTAATGCATCCCTCCTTGGAAAGATTTGCAGCCCATCGGGGCGGAGAATAACAAGTTGACCTTGCCTGGGTGAGGGAGTCATGGATTAGGGGGTGTCCGGATAGACGGACTATAACCTTTGGCCGGACTCTTGGACTATGAAGATGCAAGATTGAAGACTTCGTCCCGTGTCCGGATGGGACTTTCCTTGGCGTGGAAGGCAAGCTTGGCAATATGGATATGTAGATCTCCTCCCATTGTAACCGACTTTGTGTAACCCTAGCCCTCTCCGGTGTCTATATAAACCGGAGGGTTTTAGTCCATAGGACGAACAACAATCATACCATAGGCTAGCTTCTAGGGTTTAGCCTCTCTGATCTCATGGTAGATCTACTCTTGTACTACCCATATCATGAATATTAATCAAGCAGGACGTAGGGTTTTACCTCCATCAAGAGGGCCCGAACCTGGGTAAAACATCGTGTTCCCTGCCTCCTGTTACCATCCGCCTTAGACGCACAGTTCGGGACCCCCTACCCGAGATCCGCCATTTTTGACACTGACGTTGGTGCTTTCATTGAGAGTTCCTCTGTGTCGTCGCCATTAGGCTTGATGGCTCCTACTATCATCGATAGCGATGCAGTCCAGGGTGAGACTTTTCTCCCCGAACAGATCTTCGTGTTCGGCGGCTTTGCACTGCGGGCCAATTCGCTTGGCCATCTGGAGCAGATTGAAAGTTACGCCCCTGGCCACCAGGTTAGGTTTGGAAGCTTAAACTACACGGCCGATATCCATGGAGATTTGATCTTCGACGGATTCGAGCCACTGCCTTGTGCGCCACACGGTCACGATGAGTATGACTTAGCTCTCCCATCAAACAGTGTTAAGGAGATCGCACCAGCAGCTGCTCTGACCCTCAATTCGGAGCCAGTTGTGCCTTCCGCGAACGGGTGGATGGACCCCGCCATGGAGGCCTTACCCTCAGCGGTGATCGAGCCGAACATCGACCTTACCTTGCACGAGAGCCGTGTTGTTAAACTACCGGATCCTTCTCCAGCGACGGACTCCGAACCGCCTGCGCCCGTTCCTATCGAATCCGATTGGGCGCCGATCATGGAGTTCACCTCCGCGGATATTTTTCAGCACTCGCCCTTTGGCGACATACTGAGCTCATTAAGGTCTCTCTCCTTGTCAGGAGGATCCTGGCCGAACCATGTCCGGCAGGACTGGGATGCGGACGACGAAGAAATTCGAGGCCCCCCCACCACCCACTTAGTAGCCACTGTCGATGACTTAACCGACATGCTCGACTTTGACTCTGAAGACATCGACGGTATGGACGATGATGCGGGAGGTGAAGAGGAACCACCGCCCACAGGGCACTGGACGTCCACCTCATCACATGACGTATACATGGTGGACACACCAAAGGAAAATGACGACAAGGAACAAAAGGACGCAACGAAGGGCTGTCCCCTCGAGAAGCAGTCAAAGCGGCGGCATAAGCGCCTTGACAGAAATAATGATCATATAGACCCAGCGTTAGAGCAGGGCGAACCACTGCCGGACCACGGCAATGCGGAGAATCAAACCGAACAAACCAACTCTATCAAGGATAATAGTCCGGAGGACATAACACCGGATAGACGCCCGAAGCAACAAAATGCCCATCAAAGGCTTGTTGCCACCGCGAGGAATCTAAAAAGGCAGAAGCAAAGGCTCAAGGCGGCGCAAGACACACTCCAAATCAGATGGAGTAAAGTACTCAACACAGCAGCGAAGTATGGCGGTAATCGCGTCACCAAGAGCTACCCGAAGCGGAAGTTGCTACCTGAATTCGATGAGGAGGCCTTAGATCCCCCGCAACCAAAAATTAAAATGGCCACCCGGCTGGATAGACGACCTCACAGCCAACATAGAGCGGCAAGCAATGCCACACATAAGCAAATACGCAATCCACGCGAGGGCTCGCATCAAAAGGACGGCGCAACCAGATCCATCTATGGACCACGCAAGCGCGCCCCAGCATACGATGCAACACACCAAACATCCGAACACCACGGCACGCCTAGATACAGGGGCGCCGCACACCCCCTATGTTTCACCGATGAGGTGCTGGACCATGAATTTCCAGAGGGATTCAAACCCGTAAACATAGAGGCATACGACGGAAAAAGAGACCCTGGGGTCTGGATTGAGGACTATATCCTCCACATCCATATGGCTCGAGGAGACGATCTGCACGCCATTAAATACTTACCCCTCAAACTCAAAGGGCCAGCTCAGCACTGGCTTAAAAGCCTCCCCGAAAACTCCATTGGAAGCTGGGAAGAGCTCGAAGACGCTTTTCGGGTACATTTTCAAGGGACTTATGTCCGACCCCCGGATGCGGATGATTTGAGTCATATAACTCAACAGCCCGGAGAGTCAGCCTGAAAGCTTTGGAATAAGTTTCTTACTAAGAAGAACCAAATAGTTGACTGTCCGGACGCCGATGCCTTGGTAGCTTTTAAGCATAGCGTCCGCGACGAATGGCTTGCCAGACACCTCGGCCAAGAAAAGCCGAGAACAATGGCAGCATTAACAAGCCTCATGACCCGCTTTTGCGCGGGTGAGGACAGCTGGCTAGCCAGATGCAGCACCAGCGACCCAAGCACACCCGAAGTTAGAGATAAAAACGGGAAATCACGACGCAACAAAAATAATAAGCGTCGGAATAAAGAAGACAACCCGAAGAGCACGGCGGTAAACATCGGATTCAGAAGCTCTCGGCCAGGTCAGCTAAAGCTGCCCTCCAAAGGCGCCAGAGATGAATTGTCCAGCCTGAACAAAATTCTGGACCAAGTATGTCAGATCCATAGCACCCCTGGTAAACCCGCTAATCATACCCATAGAGAATATTGGGTCTTCAAGCAGTCCGGCAAGCTCAACGCCGTACACAAGGGGGAGGATACACCAAGCGAAGATGAGGATGAGCCTCTCAAGCACGACACTGGGGAACAAAAGAAGTTTCCATCAGAAGTCAAAACAGTCAACGTATTAGACGTGATCAAGGGAAGCAAAGCGGCCCTCCCAGATAAATATGCCCAAGGGCCTATCACCGTGAAATCCTGCCACCGGTCGTCTCAACCGGTCACTTTCGACCATCGTGATTACTCAGCAAGTATCTGGCAGGCAGGATGGGCTACCCTGGTATTAGACCCAATAATTGACGGATACCACTTTACACGAGTCTTGATGGACGGTGGCAGCAGTTTAAACCTGATATACCAGGATACAATCCACGAAATGGGGATAGACCCAACGAAAATTTGCCATAGCAACACTACCTTTAAAGGAGTAACGCCAGGCCCAGGGGCTCACAGCACGGGCTCCCTGCTACTAAAGGTTATATTCGGTTTCCCCGATAACTCCCGTAGCGAACATTTAACCTTCCACATTGCTCTGTTCCAAAGCGGTTATCAAGCACTACTTGGACGCGAAGCTTTTGCTCGCTTTAATGCAATACCGCATTACGCTTCCCTCACGCACAAGATGCCTGGTCCACGTGGCATCATTACGGTGAACAGAAATATTAAGCGATCTTTGCATGCCGAAGAGAATGCGACTGCCTTGGCAGCCGCACACTAAAAACGGCCTCACCAACTAAAGCATTTGATAGGTCATCAAGACCACGGATGCGGTTAGACGAGTCCGGAGCTGCTATATGTAATTTGTACCGGATTGATGGCCACACCCCTATTACAAATACAAGGGGCTCAACGCGCGCAGACAAGTGGCAATTTCTACTCATTTTTAGTTATACATGGTTTCTTTAAAAACTATCTTTTTGCACGACAACTTTTTCACCTAAGTTCCTCTCTTTTACAGATGATCATCGTGCTACACCCGTCCAGGATACGGCACAACGGAGACACACGTAGACGTGCAGCAGGGACCCGCTCCAAGGATTCTTTTTAGATTAAGACCCTGCGTAAACCTTTTTTACTGTCTCTTGTTGATACACATCCCTCGAATTCTCAGTACAATTGAGAAGGATGCTGACATCTTGGCATGTGGCCACGTCAGAATAATGCACGTACCTGGACACAAGGGGCTTCTTACAAAGGGCACTATTTAGGCCCGGTTTATACCATAAAGACCGAATACCTTAGGGAGTGTTCGGCGTCGCGAGTTTGGCCTCATATGCATCAGCTCCGAATCATTGTCTTTGGTCAAATGTTGGGTTTGCTCGGCTCCTGTGTTTTAGTGCCTTACGTTCCACTTTATCGGCTAAGGCAGCACCAGGAGAACTACTGTGATTGTGCCCTGGTTCATCCGGACGAGCACCTCAGTAGAGAAAGCCGAAAACTGACTGTCATGATATAGCGTGAGACTGGTCAACCACTCGATGACCTATCAGAATGTTAGAATTCCTACGCTTTAACGAAGGGCCGTTTTCCGGCCAGACATGTACGCGCCCCGAGATCGGGAGAGTGCAGAGCCACCAGGGGCTATCTAGTAGCCCCACTGTCAAACTCCTATGGCTAAGTGAAAGTGTTAAAGCATTATAGTCCGGTTGCCTCATTCGCTGCGCTATCACCTCCTTAATAGGACCAAGACGTTGGGTTAAGTGTGAACACACGTTTTTTGAGAGCACCTCCGCATTATATGCGTGGGGGTTGAAGCCGATGACTGCAATCTTTTAGGTTATATACATATATACATAAACGGCTGCACATGAGGCATCACATTACTTTCTGGCAAAAGTATAAATACAGCCTTACTATATTTCATAAAAACATTGTGTTTACAATGGGAATACATGTCATTCAAACATAATATTCTTCGAGCACTGGGACTCTATCAAACGAGCACCCTCAAGAACCTCTTCAAAATAGTGCTCGGCAGCTACTCGGCCTATGGCCGAACCTTGCGCCGCAACAGTGGTAGCATCCATCTCCGCCCAGTATGCCTTGACATGGGCAAAGGCCATCCGCGAGCCTTCTATGCACGTCGACCTCTTCATCGCGTTGATGCGCGACACTGCGCCAAGGAACTGCTGCACTAAGCTGAAATAGTTGTTCGGCTTTGGCTTCTCCGGCCACAAATGATCTACAACAGACCTCATGGCGAGTCCGGACAACCTATTAAGTTCGGCCCATTCGGCTAGCTGATCAGTCAAGGGAAGCGGACGCTCTGGAACGTTGAATTGCGACCAGAATAGCTTGTCCACTTCACGATCTGATTGATCTTGGAAGTATTCGACCGCATCGACAGCGCTCGCCGCAAAGTCCATATATGCGTCTGCCGAACTCCATAGCCGATCCAGAGGGGCATACTGCGGATCTCCGAACTTCCTCCGCAGCAGAAAGGGCCTCCCAGCCGCAATATCCCCAGCTTCGCGCAGCTCCTCCTTCTTTGCCCTCATAGAAGAGCGACTGTCTTTGGTCGCCATAGTGGACTTCTCAAGGTCCGCTGCCTTCACTCGGTTCTCTTCTTCAAGGAACTGGCAACGGTCGGCAGTGCCTTTTAATTCTACGGCCATCTTGGCCATCTTTTCTTTGATTCCGCAATGGGCGGCTGAGGGAGTCCTGGATTAGGGGGTGTTCGGATAGCCGGACTATACCTTCAACCGGACTCCTGGACTATGAAGATACAAGATTGAAGACTTCGTCCCGTGTCCGGATGGGACTTTCCTTGGCGTGGAAGGCAAGCTTGGCGATGCGGATATTCAAGATCTCCTACCATTATAACTGACTTTGTGTAACCCTAACCCTATCCGATGTCTATATAAACCGGTGGGTTGTAGTCCGTAGGACAGAATCAACTCCATACACAACAATCATACCATAGGCTAGCTTCTAGGGTTTAGCCTCCTTGATCTTGTGGTAGATCTACTCTTGTACTACCCATATCATCAATATTAATCAAGCAGGAGTAGGGCTTCACCTCCATCGAGAGGGCCCGAACCTGGGTAAAACAAAGTGTCCCCTGTCTCCTGTTACCATCCGGCCTAGACGCACAGTTCGGGACCCCCTACCCGAGATCCGCCGGTTTTGACACCAACATTGGTGCTTTCATTGAGAGTTCCTCTGTGTTGTCGCCTATAGGCCCGATGGCTCTTCGATCTTCAACAACGATCCGGTCCAGGGTGAGACTTTTCTCCCCAGACAGATCTTCATCTTCGGCGGCTTCGCACTGCGGGCCAATTCGCTTGGCCACCTTGAGCAGATCGAAAGCTACGCCCCTGGCCATCAGGTCAGGTTTGGAAGCCTGAACTACACGGCTGACATCCGCGGAGACTTGATCTTCGACGGATTCGAGAAACAGCCAAGCGTGCCGCACTGTCTCGATGGACAGGATATAGCTCTGCCGCCGAACAGCGCCTTGGAGGCCGCACACGCACCGGTTTCGACCATTGATTCGGAACCTACTGCGCCGATCGAGGATCAGCGGTTGGACGCTGCCTCAGGGGCTGCGATCTTAGAGGCGATCGAGCCGAACCCCAGCCCCGCACTCCGCATGGCCCGTGAGTCCGAGGAGCCGGATTCCTCTCCGAACTCCGAGCCCCCCACGCCCCTGCCAATCGAATCCGATTGGGCGCCGGTAATGGAGTTCACCGCAGCGGACATCTTTCAGCATTCGCCTTTTGGCGACATCCTGAATTCTCTTAAGTCTCTCTCTTTATCAGGAGAGCCCTGGCCGGACTATGGTCAGCAAGGGTGGGATACGGATGGTGAGGAAATTCAAAACCCACCCACCACCCACTTTGTAGCCACTGTTGACAATTTAACCGACATACTTGACTTCGGCTCCGAAGACATCGACGACATGGACGACAATATAGGAGACGAACAGGAACCAGCACCTGTAGGGCGCTGGAACAACACCTCGTCATATGACATATACATGGTGGATACTCCAAAAGACGGAGATGGCGATGGAATAGTGGGGGATGACACCCCCAAGAAACAGCCAAAGCGCCGGCGTCAGCGGTGCCGCTCTAAATCCCGCCAAAGCAAAAACGGTGATTCCGGCACGGGAGATAATACTACCCCGGATAGCACCGAAGAACACCCACCTCAGCAAAATTCGGCACAAGAAGATGGAGAAGCCAGCCCTCATGAGAGAGCAGCAGACCAAGAGGTCGAGGATGAAAACTATACGCCTCCATCCGAAGACGAGGCAAGCCTCGATGACGACGAATTCATCATACCGTCAGACCCTGCCAAACAAGAGCATTTTAAACGCAGGCTTTTAGCCACGGCAAGCAGCCTCAAGAAAAAGCAGCAACAGCTTAGAGCTGCCCAAGATTTGCTAGCTGACAGATGGACTGAAGTCCTTGCGGCCGAAGAGTATGAACTCGAGCGCCCCTCCAAGAGTTACCCGAAGCGCAGGCCGCTACCCCGATTAGAGGAGGAAGCACCTACATCACCAGTGCATGACATGGCAGACCGGCCACCCCGTGGCCGCGACAGAGAGGCCTTTCAGCCCTCCACCCAAGCCATGCCCCGACGCCGCACAACTAAGGCATGGGAAAATGCGCCCGACCTGCGAAACATACTGGAGGATAAGGCAAGACAGACAAGATCGATCTACGGATCGCGCAGGCGCCCTACGACAGGTGACAATGATCTTCACTCCGGATACAACAAATCCGGCCGGGCCGAACACAACAGACATAGCTCTTCCGAGCTGCATCGTGATATAGCCCAGTACAGAGGCGCCGCACACCCGCTATGCTTCACGAATGAAGTAATGGATCATAAAATCCCAGAGGGCTTTAAACCCGTAAACATCGAATCATACGATGGCACCACAGACCCGGCGGTATGGATTGAGGACTATCTCCTTCATATCCACATGGCACGCGGCGATGATCTACACGCCATCAAGTACCTCACGCTCAAACTTAAAGGACCAGCCCAGCATTGGCTTAACAGCTTGCCAGCAGACTCAATCGATTCTTGGAAGGACCTGGAAGTGTTCCTCGATAACTTCCAGGGCACTTACGTGCGGCCGCCGGATGCCGACGACTTAAGCCACATAATTCAGCAGCCAGAAGAATCAGCCAGACAATTCTGGACACGGTTCCTAACAAACCAGATAGTCGACTGTCCGGATGCAGAGGCCCTAGCAGCCTTCAAGCATAACATCCGCGACGAGTGGCTTGCCCGGCACCTGGGACAGGAAAAGCCGAAATCCATGGCAGCCCTCACGACACTCATGACCCGCTTTTGCGCGGGAGAGGACAGCTGGCTAGCTCGCAGTAACAACTTATCAAAGAACTATAACACCCTCGATGCGACTATAGCTCCCACGTGTCGAGGCACGACTTAGAGACATAATCGCATTGAAGGCATATGTCGCAAGTTAGGCAATCTTCACAACATCCCATGTAATAGATAATAAAAGGGGAGAGGAAGATCCGGATTCAGAGGGGTCTTTAAATAGGCATAGAGGGAGCTAGGAGAGTCCAAAAGAGGTGCGGTTTTCGGCCACGCGATCGTGATCGAACGCTCTAGATGATGGAGCAGGTTTAGGTGGGTTTTGGGCCAAATTGGAGGGGTGTTGGCTGCAACACACACGAGGCCTTTTCGGTCCCTCGGTTAACCGTTGGAGTATCAAACGAACCGGTCTACCGGTAGTAAACCAAGGCCGCTTGGCAAGTCTCGGTCCAATCCGGAAATGTTTAATCCCCACACATAAGAAAGCTAGAAATGACCACCGGAGGAGAACGAAGCGCCGGAATGCAAAACGGACAACGGGGAAAATGCTCGAATGCATGAGACGAACACGCATGCAAATGCAATGCACATGATGACATGATATGAGATGCATGACAACGATAACAACACACGGAGACAAGGACCCGAACCCAAGAGAATAAATATAACTTAATGCCGGAAACGGCAAGAGTTGGAGTACAAATTGGGAAAGTTACATCCGGGGTGTTACAACACTCCACCACTACGAAAGGATCTCGTCCCGAGATCTAGGACTGAAAGAACGCTGGGTACTCATAACGGAGGTGATCCTCGTGTTCCCAGGTAGCTTCACGGTCGAAATGGTGTGACCACTTGACTTTGAGAAATTTAATTGACTTGTTGCGAGTCTTGCGTTCAGTCTCTTCAAGAATAGCAACTGGGTGCTCATGATAAGAGAGATCTTCTTGGAGCTCAATGTCCTCGAAGTTGACGGTGCGGTCAGGAGTCTTGAAGCACTTTCGAAGCTGAGAGACATGGAACACGTCATGAACATTTGCAAAGTTTGAAGGAAGCTCGAGTTGATAGGCGAGGTTGCCTCTCTTGCTGACAATCTTGAAAGGTCCCATGTATCTAGGGGCAAGCTTCCCTTTGATACCGAAGCGACAAGTACCTTTCATAGGAGAGACGCGGAGGTAAACATGATCTCCGATCTCGAAAGCCAAATCACGGTGCTTACTATCATAGTAGCACTTCTGACGGGATTGGGCTGCTTTGAGGTTATCGCGAATGACTTTGCACATTTCCTCTGCCTCTGTGATTAAGTCATTACCCAAAAGCTGATGTTCACCGGTTTCAGACCAGTTGAGAGGGGTACGACACTTCCTGCCATACAGAATTTCAAATGGGGCCTTGCCCGAACTAGCTTGAAAACTGTTGTTGTAGGAGAATTCAGCATAAGGAAGACAATCCTCCCACTTCATGCCGAAGGAGATCACACAATCCCTGAGCATATCTTCAAGAATCTGGTTGACACGCTCGACTTGACCGCTAGTTTGAGGATGGAAAGCTGTGCTGAAGCGGATGTTCGTGCCCATGGCCTTCTGAAAAGAATCCCAAAACTTCGAGGTAAAGATGCTGCCACGGTCTGAAGAGATCACTTGTGGAATACCGTGCAGAGAGACAATTCGAGAGGTATAAAGTTCCGCCAATTGAGCTGCAGTGATCGACTCTTTGATAGGCAGAAAATGAGCCACTTTGGTGAGTTTGTCGATGACAACGAATATACCATCATTGCCATGTTTGGACTTTGGAAACCCAGTCACGAAGTCCATTTCAATGTGGTCAAACTTCCATTCTGGAATGGCAAGAGGTTGGAGGAGACCTGCTGGCCTTTGGTGTTCTTCCTTCACTCTTCTGCAGACATCACATTCTTTCACGAATTGAGCGATCTCGCGCTTCATTCGAGTCCACCAATAAGCTTTCTTGAGGTCCTGATACATCTTCGTGCTCCCAGGGTGGATGGAGAGGAGAGAATTGTGAGCCTCGTTCATGATCACTTTACGGAGGTCGCCTTTGGGTACAACAATACGATCCTTGAAGAAGAGAGTAGCCTTGTCATCAAGGTGGTAGCACTTGTACTTGGACTGACTCTTGGCAATCCCAATCTTCACCTTTTTCACCATAGCATCAAGAAGCTGAGCTTGGCGAATCTGGTCTTCCAAGGTAGGAGAGACTTGAAGGTTGGCGAGGAAACCTTGAGGAACAACTTGCAGGTTAAGTTTGCGGAAAGCTTCACAAATCTCGGGTTGATAAGGCTTGAGAATCAGACTGTTGCAGTAAGCTTTCCTGCTCAATGCATCAGCAATCACATTGGCCTTGCCTGGAGTATACTCGATACTCGGATTATACTCTTGAATCATTTCGACCCATCGAGTTTGCCTGAGGTTGAGATTAGGCTGAGTAAAGATGTACTTGAGACTCTTGTGATCAGTGAAAATGTCCACTTTTCTTCCCAATAGAAGATGTCTCCAAGTCAAAAGAGCATGCACAACTGCTGCCAACTCGAGATCATGAGTGGGTAGTTCTTCTCATTAGGCTTCAACTGGCGAGATGTATAAGCAACAACTTTCTTCTCTTGCATCAATACTGCGCCAAGACCTTGGAGAGAGGCATCACAAAAGACCTCGTACGGCCTGGATTCATCAGGCGGAGTCAGAACTGGAGCAGTGATCAATTTCTCTTTCAAAGTGTTGAAAGCAATATCACACTCCGGAGACCAAACATACTTGACGTGCTTCTGAAGAAGATTTGAGAGAGGTTTCACGATCTTAGAAAAGTTTTCAACGAATCTTCGGCAATAGCTTGCGAGACCAAGGAAGCTATGGAGTTGCTTCATGTTCTGAGGAGGTTCCCAATTCACAATTGCAGACACCTTATCAGGATTCATGGCAATGCCCTTGGCAGAGATGATATGACCAAGATAAAGAACCTCATCGAGCCAAAATTCACACTTGGAGAACTTGGCGTAGAACTTGTGTTCCCTGAGTTTATCAAGAACCAAATGCAAGCGCTTGGCATGATCTTCCTTGTTCTTCGAGAAAACCAGAAGGTCATCGAGATAGACCAAAACGAAGTCATTGGTGTAGGCGTTGAAGATGAAGTTCATCATGCGAGAGAACGTCGGAGGAGCGTTGACGAGGCCAAAAGACATGACAGTGTATTCATATGAACCAAAGCTTGTCCTGAAAGCCGTCTTGGGAATATCTTGCTCACGGATTCGAATCTAATGATAACCCATACGAAGATCAAGCTTGGAGAATACTTGGGCACCTTTGAGTTGTTCGAACAGCTCATTGATGTTGGGAAGTGGGTATTTGTTCTTGATGGTCTTTTTGTTCACTGGACGATAATCAACACAAAGTCGGTCCGTTCCATCCTTCTTCTTCACAAAAAGAACACCACAACCCCATGGAGAAGAACTAGGCCGGATGAGACCCATTTTCTCTTGAATATCGAGTTGCTTCTTCAGCTCCTTCAACTCTTCAGGTCCGAGCTTGTAAGGACGTTTGCAAACAGGTTCTGTGCCAGGCTTAAGATCAATAACGAATTCAACTGGCCGGTGCGGAGGCATTCCTGGAAGCTCTTCTGGAAAGACGTCTTGATATTCGCAAACGACTGGAATTTGCGAGATGGCATCCAATTCACCCTTCTCATTGAGAGAAAACAGACGGATAGTATCATAATGAGCGGCAAAGACAATTACATCCTCAGACGAATGAGTCAATTGAATCTGCCTGGCAGCACAATCAAGATGTGCCTTGTGCTTAGTAAGCCAATCCATTCCGAGAATAAGATCAATATCCGAGTTACCAAGCACCATAGGAGAAGAGAGAAACTTGTAGTCACCCAAAGTGATAGTAACATCCGGAGCCATCATTTTGGTGTTCATGAACAAACCCGGAGAAGAAACCGCTATCGGCTTAGGCAAATCAATAGTATGCACATCATGCATAGATGCAAAAGGCTTCGATAAAAACGATAAAGATGCACCAGTGTCAAAAAGAACTCTTGCGGGAATGTCATTAACAGGAAGATTACCCATGATCACATCTGGTGAGTCCTCTGCCTGAGCTGCATTCAGCAAGTTGACCTTGGCGGACTTGGGGTTATGCTTGACTACAGCTGTACTTGCCGATCTCACAGGAGGAGGAGGAGGAAGACACCTCTGGTTGAAACACTTGTTGGCATAGTGACCCTTCTGTTGGCACTTGTTGCACGTGACCTCTGAAAGCGGACGTTGATACAGAGCACTCGATCTTGGAGCTTGAGACGAAGTCTTATTCTTAAAGCCAGGGTTGGGTGGGTGGGAAGAACCACTGCCACCTTTGCTCTTCTGCTGATACGGCTGGCGGAACGGAGGAGGAGGAAGCCAATACTTCTGCTGCTTGGCCACTTGAGTAGAGGAAGAAGGAGTAACATCTCTGACTCGCTTCTTGGAAGCATCACACCTCAACTGAGCAGCCTCTTGCTTCAGTGCCATGTTGTAGAACTCATCGTATCTCAAGGGTTCGAAGAGAACAAGAGCTAGCTGAATTTCTTCTCTGAGACCACCCCTGAACTGGTATATCATGCTCTTCTCATCAGGGACGTCCTGCTTGGCAAAGCGGGCGAGATTCTGAAACAACTTGTCGTAGTCATAGACAGATAAAGAGCCTTGCTTCAGATTGCGGAATTCCTCACGCTTGCTTTCAACCACGCTCTGAGGAATATGATGAGCTCGGAAATCTCGACGGAAATCATCCCAAGTGATAACACGTCCACCTCTGGAGTCCTTATACTACTGGAACCATTCTGCAGCTTGATCTTTGAGTTGGAAGGAAGCGAACTTGACAAAGTCCTCAGGCCTGACGTTACTGCACTCGAAATGCTTGCACAGATCCACAAGCCAATCGTCAGCATCGGTTGCCTCAACACAATTGCTGAAAGTCTTTGGCCCGTTAGCAAGGAACTGGTTGAGTGTAGCAAAGTGATTCTGATTGCTGCCTTGATTCCCTTGGCTGCCTTGATTGCGCTCTTGAAGAATTTGCATGATCAACTGTGTGTTTGCATTGGTTGCGGCCATCACAGCTAGTCATGCCTCCGGAGGAGGGGGAGGTGGTGGCGGATCAGGATTCGGAGTCGTGCGTGTTGGGGGAGCCATCCTGAAGAGGTTGACCACCATTAGCACATTGACAGACAAATATTGAAGCTGAATCCAACGGAATGAAAATTGCAACATATAGCCTTCACATCCGAACAAAATGAACGAATGCATTCCTCTTGAAATGGTCACATATCCATAAATTGAGAAGCCACGTAGAATTAAGGTAGAGAAATAAATCAACAAGGTACGGATCAAGAACGAATAATCGGTTAGAAATCCCAATCTCAAACCAATATCCGTGGAAGAAGAACTAGAGCTACTAGAATTCCCACCTATGAAACTCCCGAACCTTTCCGGTTATGCAATCAGGTGTTGGGGATACAGAGGAAGCATAATATCTCACCCAAACTAGCAATTCCTACATCCAGCTGTATCCATCCTTCAACACATAACCAAGAAACCTTCGGAAACCATCTACCTCAACCTTCAAAAAGCATCCGTTATACAAGTTATGGCGATACTCCCGAACTCCCACCCCAGTACTGGGTGGCGTCGAGGTTATCTCACCAACGAACTGCATAAAAGAGATTTTCGATGTCGGCATACTAAACTCAGGTATTCCAGAGCTGCAACGACAAAATTATGATGACAACACCTCAGAGCTCAACTCCCCGGGACACTTCCACTAAACCCCTGACAGGAGGCACCAAGACAATGTTCTCATCATAAAACCATCAGAACGATTCCAAGATACCCGCGTGATCCTAAATTTTTTTAGTGAAATTTGAGAAGAGAAGAGTCAAAACTCTACGTCAGGATGCCTTACCAGAGCGATGAGGAGACTGGGAAGTAAAAAGAATTCCTAAACTCTCCAATATATAATTTCTAAATGACTCAAAACATCTTTCTAGACACAACTCGGCCGCTAAAACGATCAAGCAATGGGGCTCCTAAGGTCGGGGAAGGCTCTGATTACCAACTTGTAACACCCTCGATGCGACTATAGCTCCCACGTGTTGAGGCACGACTTAGAGACATAATCGCATTGAAGGCATATGTCGCAAGTTTGGCAATCTTCACAACATCCCATGTAATTGATAATAAAAGGGGAGAGGAAGATCCGGATTCGGGGGGGTCTTTAAATAGGCATAGAGGGAGCTAGGAGAGTCCAAAATAGGTGCGGTTTTCGGCCACGCGATCGTGATTGAACGCTCTAGATGATGAAGCAGGTTTAGGTGGGTTTTGGGCCAAATTGGAGGGGTGTTGGGCTGCAACACACACGAGGCCTTTTCGGTCCCTCGGTTAACCGCTGGAGTATCAAACGAAGTCCAAATGATACGAAACTTGACAGGCGGTCTACCAGTAGTAAACCAAGGCCGCTTGGAAAGTCTCGGTCCAATCCGGAAATGTTTAATCCCCACACACGAAAGAAAGCTAGAAATGACCACCGGAGGAGAACGAAGCGCCGGAGTGCAAAACGGACAACGGGGAAAATGCTCGAATGCATGAGACGAACACGTATGCAAATGCAATGCACATGATGACATGATATGAGATGCATGACAATGATAACAACACATGAAGACAAGGACCCGAACCTAAGAGAATAAATATAACTTAACGCCGGAAACGGCAAGAGTTGGAGTACAAATTGGGAAAGTTACATCCGGGGTGTTACAAGAACCCTGGTAATTCGGATACCAAGGACAAAAGTGGCAGGACACATCGGAACAAACAAAAACACTGCGTTAACAGCGACAACAATGAAGACACGACAGTCAATGCCGGATTCAGAGGCTATAAATCTGGTCAGCGGAAAAATCCATTCAAAAAGAATACTCAGGGCCCGTCCAGTTTGGACCGAATACTCGATCGCTTGTGCCAGATACATGGCACCCCCAAAAAGCCGGCCAATCACACTAATAGGGATTGTTGGGTGTTCAAGCAGGCAGGCAGGTTAAGAGCCAAAAATAGAGACAAGGGGCTGCACAGCGACGATGAGGAGCCCAAGCCGTCGAACAACAGTGGACAGGTTTTCCCCCACAAGTGCGGACGGTGAACATGATATACGCAACCCACATTCCCATGCGGGAGCGGAAGTGTGCGCTGCGGGACGTATACGCGATGGAGCCAGTTGCCCCAAAGTTTAACCCATGGTCCTCCTGCCCGATCACCTTTGATCGAAGGGACCATCCCACTAGCATCCGTCATGGCGGCTTCGCCGCATTGGTTCTCCACCCAATCATCGATGGATTGAACCTTACAAGAGTCCTCATGGATGGCGGCAGTAGCCTGAACCTGCTTTATCAGGACACAGTGCGGAAAATGGGCATAAATCCCGCAAGGATCAAACCCGCAAGAACGACCTTTAAAGGCGTCATACCAGGTGTAGAAGCCAACTGTACAGGCTCAGTAACACTTGATGTGGTCTTCGGATCCCCGGATAATATCCGAAGCGAAGAGTTAATCTTCGATATAGTCCCGTTTCACAGTGGATATCACGCCCTGCTCGGACGAACCGCATTCACAAAATTCAATGCGGTGCCGCACTACGCATATCTCAAACTCAAGATGCCAGGCCCTCGAGGAGTAATCACGGTCAACGGAAACACCGAACGCTCCCTCCGTACGGAGGAGCATACGGCGGCTCTCGCAGCAGAGGTACAAAGTAGCCTCCTTAGGCAATTCCCCTGTCTGGCGATTAAAAAGCCAGACACTGCCAAGCGCGCCCGGAGTAACCTACAGCAAGACCGCATGGCACACTTTGAGCAAGCGTAGCAATGCGGCCCCAACCCCAGCTTTCGCGACCTAGCGGAATCAGTACCTCGCGTACATAACTACGCCCTTGAAATACCATGGGCACAGGGGAAGGGGCACAATAACGGCACACCCAAAATATGGCTTAAAACGTACCACGGGCTGCCGGATTCTTTTTCTTTTCTTACTTTCAGGACTCCATACTTCGGACGACCTGTTCGGCAATTCGACTGCCGCACAAACGATGCAAGATCCAAGGAGGCAGACAAGCCATGCCGCATTATGGAATCCCCAGGTGGTCTCTGTTACGAGCGGTATACCTGTTTTAAATAAAATTCCGCGGCCTACCCCTGGTCAGGACATACTGAATAATCCAATATCCTTTGCTTACCGCACTATTTGTATCGTTCGGCTTTGATAAACAACCTCTCCGTAAACAATGCTTAGCTTTTTGTCTTTATTTTTGCATTACTTTTTTCATATATATGTTCATCAATGACATGTTGCACCCGTACACCGTAGTACGGCAAGTACGCCAGGGGCTTCAGTACCCTTCAATATGGCGTGAGAAGTCCGTACACTTTCACAAGTGCGGCACCCCGAACTTATAGCACTATATGCATCGGCTCCGAATCATGATTTGGGTCAATAGTTGGGTTTGCCCGGCTCCTATGTTTTGGTGCCTTACGTTCCGCTATATCGGCTAAGGTAGCACTAGGAGAACCACTGCGATTGTGCCCCGGTTGAGCTGGGTTAAGCACCTCAGTGGAGAAAGCTAAAACTGACTGTCATGATGAGGCGAGAGACCGGTCGCTGTTCGAGAGGTTTTTCGAGTCCCTAAAGGCTTATGCCGCTTCGAGCGAGGAGCTGGATAACCCCAGCCAAGGCGTGGATAGCGCCCTGAACTCGGTCTTCCGAACTAGGGGCTTCACCGAAATTTAAAATTATAACGTTCTATGGCTAAGTGAGAGTGTTCAAGCATTATAGTCCGATTGCCTGGTTCGCTGTGCTGAGCGCCTCCCTCGAAGGACCCAACTATGGGAAAAAGAGTGCTGAGGTTTATCCCCCAACACCCCAGCACTAGTGGCATGGGGGCAGAAGCCCACGACTGGCCATCTCTCAAATTTTTGATAAACGGCCGCACAGAAAATAATATTTTAAATTCAACAAGCATTGCTTAAAGCGCCTATGAACAAGTTTTCAGCGCACAGGATAAACACGAGCGAGTTTATTCAAAAATTACATCCTTAGTACATTCATCTGCCACAAGGCAGGCACCCGCAAGAACATCCTTGTAGTAGTTCTCGGGCTTGCGATGCTCCTTCCCCAGTGGCGGCCCGTCCTTCACAAGCTTCTCACCGTCTAGCGTACCCCAGTGCACCTTTACACGGGCAAGGGCCCTACGGGCACCTTCGATGCAGACGGAGCGCTTGATGACCTCGAGCCTTGGACAAGCCTCCACCAGCCGCCGCACCAGCCCGAAGTAGCTCCCAGGCAGGGCCTCTCCGGGCCACAGCCGAACTATGAAACCCTTCATGGCCTGTTCGGCCGCCTTGTGGAGTTCTACCAGCTATTTCAGCTGGTCGCTCAAGGGCACAGGGTGTCCGGCCTCAGCATACTGATACCAGAACACCTTCTCCGTCGAGCTGCCCTCTTCAGCTCGGTAGAATGCGGCGGCATCGGATACGCTGCGGGGAAGATCTGCGAATGCCCCTGGAGAACTCCGGATTCGGGTAAGTAACAAGTAGTTTACTTTTATATTCCTGCTTTGCATAAAGAATGCCTTACCTGCTGCTATCTTCTTCATATCCTCCAACTCTCGGAGGGCCTTTTGGGCTTTGGCCTTGGCAGACTTGGCAGTCTCAAGGGCCGTCGCAAGCTCGGACGCTTGGGTCTTGGACTCAAGCTCCAAACTCTCATGTTTTTTCATGAGAGCCTGAAGCTCTTGCTGCACCTCGCCGATCTAAGTCCCAAGTTTCTGTCGCTCGGTGCGCTCCGCGGCCGTTTTCTTTTCGGCCTCGGACAGCGCCTGCTTGAGGGTCGCCACCTCAGTCGTGGCCCCTACAATAAACAGTACAATCCTGTTATTTTTTGCAATCACGCCTCTCTATAGGCACCTTTTTATAAGGTATTTCTTACCTTCTTTCTCCTCAAGCTGCCGCTTGGCATGGCCGAGCTCTTGCTCGGACCGCTCGAGCCCCTGCTTCAGGGTACCCACCTCCGCAGTCAGTGCGGCGATGGCTAGCAGCGAAGCCTGCATACGCATATTGACTTTTTGTTGTTAGACTCCTGCGAAATTTAATTGATCCTCTATTCGGCTTTTCTTTCCGAACGCCAAACAGAGCATCAGGGGCTACTGTCTATGCGGTAATATTTTTACATATTCGTACTTACCTCGAAGCCTGTTAGGAGGCTAGCGCAAGCTTCACTCAGCCCGCTCTTGGCGGACTGAACCTTCTGGATCACCGTACTCATAATAGTACGGTGCTCCTCATCGATGGAGGCGCCTTCAAGCACCTCCAGCAGATTGTCCGGCACCTCCGGTTGGACGGGGGCTGCCGGCTCAGAAGGCTGGCTCCTCTTCGAAGGAGTTCGCCTGCCGCGGTCCAGAATCATTAAAGATTCCGACATGGTGTCCGGCTTAAAGCCGGACTTGGAGCCCCGGGGGGTCTTGTCCCCTTCACTCCTGGGGTCCGGGAGGTCGCCTTGCGGCTCCTCCAGGACCACCTCCTCCTGCCCCGGAGCTTGTTGCGACGCCACTTCGGCGTCATCCGCAGTGCGGGGGAAGACAGCGGGCGGAACAGAGTTCACGCCCGATGATTCCAGGGAGCCGCTCGACGACTCGTTGAGTTCGGCCCGGGGCGGGCTGCATGATTATATTCGACGTTAGGGAAAGCTGTGCAACAAAAGAAATATCATGAGTTACTCTGGTATCTGAACACTTACGATTTCGCCGGACGCCTAGCCCTGTCCGGCCACTCCCCTTCGCCCTCGTCGGCGTCGGGGGCGTAGTCCGGCGGAGGGGTTTTCCTCTTCTTGGACCCTTCGCCCCCCCCTCTAGGGCGGCCTTCCTTTTCTTTCCTTCCCCCGCTGGAGGGGGAGAGGTTTCTTCTTCCTCCTCCTCGTTTTCACGGGAAGAGGGCATCTCGGACTCGTCAGATGACGAGTCCGATAGTACCACATTACGGGTACTCTTCCGGGTCCCCGTGGTCTTCTTCTTCTTGGCCTTCTTTTCCGGCACCACATAAGGCGACGGAGCCAGCAGCTTCACTAGTAGAGCTGAGGCTGGGTCTTCGGACAGCGGAGCCGGACAGTTAATTGGTTCGGCTACCGCTCGCCAAGCCTGTCAAAGGTAAGGGAGTTTAGATCCCGCATAGAGTCAATCTATGAAAAAAGCTCAAACATCCTGTAAAAGGTGTAGATGGCATACCTTGCTAGCGTGACACTGCAAGCTGTATCCGCGGTCCTCGGAAGCGGATGCGGGAGCCTCGGCACCCTTGAATAGCATCTTCCAGGCGTCCTCGTATGTTGTGTCGAAGAGCCCACTAAGGGTTTGATGCTGTGCCGAGTCAAATTCCCACAGATTGAAATCCCGTTGTTGGCACGGGAGGATCCGGCGGACGAGCATAACCTGGATTATATTAACTAGCCGGACTGGCTTGTTTACCAGGGACCGGATGCATGTTTGCAATCCGGCTACCTCTTCCTCGTTGCCCCACGACAGGCCCATCTCTTTCCAGGACACAAGCCGTGTGGGGGGTCCGGATCGGAACTCAGGGACCGCGGTCCATTTCGGATCACGTGGCTCGGTGATATAAAACCACCCAGATTGCCATCCCTTTAGGGTCTCCACGAAAGAGCCCTCGAACCATAGGGCGTTGGCCATCTTGCCCGCCATGGCGCCTCCGCACTCCGCCTGGCTGCCGCTCACCACCTTGGGCTTGACGTTGAAAGTCTTGAGCCAGAGGCCGAAATGGGGGCGGACGCGGAGAAAGGCCTCACACATGACGATAAACGCCGAGATGTTGAGGATGAAGTTCGGAGCCAGATCGTGGAAATCCAGGCCGTAGTAGAACATGAGCCCCCAGACAAATGGGTGGAGTGGAAAACCCAGTCCGCGGAGGAAGTGGAGGAGAAATACCACCCTCTCATGGGGCCTTGGGGTGGGGATAAGCTGCCCCTCCTCGGGAAGCCGGTGCGCGATGTCCTTGGACAGATACCCGGCCTTCCTTAGCTTCTTGATTTTGCCCTCCGTAACGGTGGAGACCATCCATTTGCCTCCCGCTCCGGACATTGCTGGAGAAGGTTGAGGTGGGAAGTGCGGGCTTGGGCGCTGGAGCTCGGGTGCGCAAGAGATGGGTAGGCAAGGGAGGAAGAAGGCAAATCGAAATAGGGTGGATCCTTATCCCCTTATATAGGCGGATGCGGTTATGCGTCCCCACCTGCCTGATAAAACTCGCTTGCCTCCCGAGCGCCGTGATAAATGGCGCGGTTGGGTTACCCACGTCCGTACTAATGAGAATCCCGTAAAAAGGGTACACGATCTATGCTTCGACAAGACGTGCCAAGGAAACCGCCTCGCAAAACATGCTGAGGTGGGAAAGTAAAAATGATTCGAGTAAAGCACTTGGCTGTAGTGTGATGGTGCACTACAGAATACGTCAGCAGATTTGATTTGTGTTAATATTATTCTCTCTATGGCAATATGTGGAAACTTATTTTACAGAGCCGGACACTACTCTTGGTGATTACAATCTTCTATGAAGGACTTGGAGGAGGAACCCGCCTTGCAATGCCGAAGACAATTTGCGCGCCGGACTCATCGTCATTGAAGCCTGGTTCAGGGGCTACTGAGGGAGTCCTGGATTAGGGGCTGTTCGGATAGCCGGACTATACCTTCAGCCGGACTCCTGGACTATGAAGATACAAGATTGAAGACTTCGTCCCATGTCCGGATGGGACTTTCCTTGGCGTGGAAGGCAAGCTTGGCGATGCGGATATTCAAGATCTCCTACCATTATAACCAACTCTGTGTAACCCTAACCCTATCCGGTGTCTATATAAACTGGTGGGTTGTAGTCCGTAGGACAGAATCAACTCCATACACAACAATCATACCATAGGCTAGCTTCTAGGGTTTAGCCTCCTTGATCTCGTAGTAGATCTACTCTTGTACTACCCATATCATCAATATTAATGAAGCATGAGTAGGGTTTTACCTCCATCGAGAGGGCCCGAACCTGGGTAAAACAAAGTGTCCCCTGTCTCCTGTTACCATCCGGCCTAGACGCACAGTTTGGGACCCCCTACCCGAGATCCGCCGGTTTTGACACCGACAGCGGCCTTCTCGGCTCTTAACTCTTTGGCCACCTTCAAAGCAGCCGCATTACTAACCCTTGCTTGTTCCTTGCCTCAGGCGAGTTCCGCCCGAAGGGTCTCCACGGTGGCAGCTCCGTCTGCAGTCACAACATATTAAAGATACTGGCATCATGCTGCTCTTATTATGTGACATTCACCAGAAAACATTACTTACCCTGTGATTCGTCAAGCCGCTTGTTAACAAGCTCGATGTCGGTGTCTGCCGCACCCAGTTGCCGCTTTAATTCGGCAAACTCACTAGTCCGGCTAGCCACCGGAGCTTCCACCACCTGCACATAAAGGCAGTCTGGTTATTGCATGGGACTATGATCCTCTGTTCACCGCCGTTCTCGACGACAACCAGAGTCTTAGGGGCTACTATCTACACAGGGCACACCTAACATGTGCGGTACTATCAAATATTATTTCACATAACTCAAAGCCTGTCGGTAGACTCATAAAGGCTTAATGTAATCCGCTTTCGGCGGACGAAATTCTTTCCATCACCGTACCCATCAGCGTATGGTGTTCTTCTGAGATGGCTGCTTGCCCCAACAGCTCCCTCGGAATGTTCGACCGCATACCAGACGGTGTCGGACTCTTTTGTTTGCTCTCTTTGAGAGTCGGACGTTGGGGACTTCGGGTGACTATGGGATTATATTCTGGCCTCACCGGATCCGGAGAGGCCCTCCGTGACGACACTTCAGGGTCGCCCGCTTCTTGAGCGGAGGAGTCCGGGGGAGGTGTTTCGCTCTCCATCATCTCCGGAAGAAGATCCCCCAAAGACGAGCTCAGCTGAGAAGTACTAAGACCCGAACTGCATGATATATGCGGCGGTTATTCTCCTCAGAGGAAAGGTAGTATACCTTCACTATTAAAGTATTTTTTGGATCACTTACGACTCATTGGAGGGCTAACCCCCCCCACGGACTTTGTGCAGCAAGAGCACCCCCCGAGGCAGGACCCTCTGTTGGAGACTTCTTCTCTCGTTTGGAGGCCTCAGCTTTCAGATCCTCGGAAGCAGTCCTCTTCCTCCCCCGGTTATCCTCCTTTATGGAGGCGCTCATTCCCTCGGTTGGAACTAGCAGCGATGGGGGCCCGCTTCCGCCCATATTATTCCCCTTGTATCTTCCTTCGAGGGCTCCTGGCAAGGTGCGAGTTCGAGCATCTTTTCCAATACTGGATTTTCCAAACCCTCAGGGAGGGGGGCCGAACACCGAATCATCTTCGCCTTTGTTAGCCAGTCCTGGTCAAAGAGCGATCTCTCAGAAATAACTTCATGATGAATAAAAGACGGTGTGTTCGGCTAGAGGATTACTTACTCGTTCGGCGACGCGGTTACTGCTCAGGCCCACGTCCTCGATAGTATCCGGACACTCTATTTGAGGTTCGAAGAATGACTTGTACATCTCCTCGTGCGTCAGGCCGAGGAAACTTTGAATGGCACGCGGTCCTTCTGGGTTGAACTCCAACAAGCGAAGGGCCCGGCGTTTGCAGGGCTGGACTCGACGAACCAGCATAACTTGCACTACCACAACCAAATTAAAATCTCCCTCGAAGAGATCTTGAATGTGGCTTTGCAGTATAGGCATGTCCTTGGCTGGACCCCAGCTCAGTCCTCTGCTAATCCATGACATCAGTTGTGGTGGGGGGCCCGAGCGGAAAGCGGGGGCAGCCGCCCACTTGGCACTTCTGGGAGCCGTGATGTAAAACCACTCCCGTTGCCATAATCCGGACACCTCTGGAAAGGAACCTTTCGGCCGCGAAGCTCCTGCCATCTTGCTTATTAACGCACCTCTGCATGCTGCATGTTGCCCCTCAATCATCTCCGGCTTCACTTCAAAGGTCTTCAGCCACAGACCGAAGTGAGGGGTAATGCGCAGGAAGGCCTCACACACGACAATAAATGTCGAGATGTGGAGAAAGGAGTCTAGAGCTAGATCATGGAAATATAGCCCGTAATAGAACATCAAACCCCTGACGAAGGGATCCAGAGTGAGGCCTAGGCCTCGGAGGAAGTGGGAAACGAACACGACGTTCTCGTTGGGTTCGGGAGTGGGGACGACCTGCCCTCGAGCAGGCAGCCGATGTGAAACCTCGGTGGTCAGGTATCTGGCCTCCCTCAACTTCTTGATGTCCTCTTCTGTGACGGAGGAGGGCATCCATCGACCTTGAAGGCTGGATCCGGACATGATTGAAGATCCAGAGCACCTGACTTGGGCTTTGGGTGTTAGAACTCGAGGCGGGGGAGGGGTTCGATTAAGCACAAGAGTGAAAAAGCGAAAACATTGTCCCTTTATAAAGAGGGTGAATATCAAGCGTCCTCTCCGTAGCCGTTTGGGACTTGCCTATAATCTAGGAGTCCTAGACACGGTTGGGTTACCCACAACCGTATTAATGAGAATCCTGTAATTGGGGGAACACGATCTCTGCTTTGACAAGACGTGTCAAGAAACCGCCTCGCGTTATGTGTGGAGCTGGTTGAAGAAAAACGGTTCGAATAAGCACCGGGCCATGTCATAATGTCATGTTGCCAAAACGTGTCAGCAGATTAAGATTTGTGTAAATGTTATTCTCTCTACGACTGTATGTGGAATTTATTTGGCAGAGCCGGACACTATCCTTGTGTTCAAAATCTTCTATGAAGTATTCGGAGGAGGAACCCGCCTTGCAATGCCGAAGACAATCTACGCGCCGGACTCGTCGTCATTGAAGCCTGGTTTAGGGGTTACTAAGGGAGTCCTGGATTAGGGGGTGTCCGGATAGCCAGACTATAACCTTTGGCCGGACTCTTGGACTATGAAGATACAAGATTGAAGACTTCGTCCCGTGTCCGGATGGGACTTTCCTTGGCGTGGAAGGCAAGCTTGGCAATATGGATATGTAGATCTCCTCCCATTGTAACCGACTCTGTGTAACCCTAGCCCTCTCCGGTGTCTATATAAACCGGAGGGTTTTAGTCCATAGGACGAACAACAATCATACCATAGGCTAGCTTCTAGGGTTTAGCCTCTCTAATCTCGTGGTAGATCTACTCTTGTACTACCCATATCATCAATATTAATCAAGTAGGACGTAGGGTTTTACCTCCATCAAGAGGGCCCGAACCTGGGTAAAACATTGTGTTCCCTGCCTCCTGTTACCATCCGCCTTAGACGCACAGTTCGGGAGCCCCTACCCGAGATCCGCCGGTTTTGACACCGACACTGGGTATTCCTCAAAAAAAGTATAGGTAGCTAGCCATTTTCAGCTTGAAAAAAAATTAATATCTGGGCTAGATATCTGTCTGGGCTAGACGGGCCATAGCCTGCCCAGTTAATACCCTGCTCTCCTCTGAACAACAACGAAAACATCGCTCAAGAAAAACTCTGATGTGCTCACACCTTAAAAACACAAATACTGCTCGACCTGCTTGGTCCCAGCTGTCGGCCGCTCCTTGTGCAACTCTCTTGTTTATTGACTACATAGGTTGACAATGGTGTGGGACCGTGATGTCAGGAAACTAGGAGGAAGCAAAAAAAATTATAGTTGTACATAATAAGGAGGGACTTGCATACATGTGGCTATGGCCCTGGTGGGTCCCCACTGTCATCCTCTCCAAGTAAATTCATATCCTCATCCCTCATGTCCGTTGACCATGTTGACAACACGAGATGGCGGCGCCACGGTGAGCGCAACAACTCGAAGGACGACGGAGAGGGCCTCACGGGCCCTACGGATGGTCTGATACAATGCCCGCTGCTCATTCGGAAGCCAGGATCATAGGGCCACATGTCCGCGACGGCATTGTCGTTCGCTTGTTCACTGGTGCTTGTTGAGGAGACGGAGGTTGCAGCACAGGTCCTCCTGCACTGGTAGCTCTTCCGCCATTAGGGCGTTGAAGTGCGGCCGCACCTTCTCTATGGCGAACACTGCATGAACCAGCTTGGACAGTGGCGTCGGCTCTTGGTTGGAAGCTACGTCCATCGTTTGATTGTCGACACTCAGCTCGGCGAGCCAGCATGTCCGGCTGCTGGACCGACCCCCTGCCAAGGTAACACTCTTCCTTGTTGCTATGTAGCCTGGGATTGCATATTTAGTCATTCAGTACAATGCATGTTGCTAAACAACAATTGAAAAACGAAAAGGCATGTTAACTGCAATATCCTTAACAACAACCAAATATCGTAATTCATAGTGGTATTGTTGAAACTGTTATTGATGAAATTGAACTACACGGCAAATAGTTGCACATATAGCGCATCACATTGTGAAGAACTGAAATAAACAAGTCATAAGGACATCTCTAGGCGACCCTTAAAAAGTTAAAGGACTAAAACCCTTAGTGGATATATATACTCCATGAATTTTTGGCCTTTTCTAGTCGATCCCCTAAACTTAAGGTTGTAAACTTCAATTTGATCAAGTTCAAAGCAGGTTCAACCGAAAGTAGCATGCATTCAAACATAAACATAGATAGTTTTGCATAACCGAACATAAAACATAAATTTAAACTAAGCTAAACTACTATCGGTCGAAGTAGAGGTCGAGCCAATCCTTCCTCGTCATGTAAGGTGTGCCGCGAGCCGGGTCCGGGCCAGTACCATCGTCGGGGTCGTTGGGGAAGGCACTCCTCCACTCGTCGACGTCGATCTCCTCGTCCTCGGGGCCCACCTCGACACCCATCGTGCCGTCGTCGTCGCCGCCTTTGACCTCGTCATTAGAGGAGAGCACGATAACCTCGCCACCCTCTGCACCGCCGTCCTCGCCGCCTTCGACCTCATCATCGGAGGAAAGCGCGATAACCTCACCACCCTAAGCGCCGGCAAAGATCGCCCGCTCCGGCTCCACGAGCTCCGGGTGCTGCTGGCGGAGCTCTTGCATGTAGGCCTCATCGGTGGCCTCGGCCTCGTGACGCTCCCACGCCTCGCGGTCCTCCCGCGCCATAGCCGAGCCCACCACCCCTGGCTCCGACGGAACGAGGTGGACCGGATGTGTGCCAAAGGGGAAATTGAGCCTAGCCGCCACGCCGTGGTAGCGGACCTTCCAGCGATCATACTCCATGGTCGTGAGCTCGGTCGTGTGGAAGCTACCAAGCCACCGGCGGGTGTGGGTCTCTCGATCTGTAATCTCGGCGACCCATGTCCCCCACAGCCGCTGCCGGATCCTGAGGTAGGACTTTGTCAGCTGCCGGGTCTGGGGGAGGATAGGGAAGTCCTCGAACCAGCGTAGGGGCGCGGCGGCGGGTGGATCGGGCCCGCGAAGGACGACTGTGACGCCCGGGTAATTAAGCTACAGTAATCCCCGCTAATGATGCCACGTCACCTCGGTTACTGTGGTTAAACTCGCGTTAGTTCGGAACCTAGTTCGAATTTCAAATTCAAAATCGAGCAAACAATAAAAGTTTTCAAATATTAAAATTTAAATGTTCGGAGTGAACCAAATAATACATAGGTAATTATGGTGGAGAAACCAAACTTTGATAAAATGTTTAAAGGCCCTAAAACAATTAAAACAATAGTGAAAACAATTAAACAAATGCCTATTGAATTTATAAAATGCTAACACTATTTTATTATGGGTTAAGAATTAATCTCGTAGTAGTTTATTGGTAAATACAAATTAGGCACTAGTGTTAATTTTATAAAACTGAAAATAAAAGAAACTACAAATAAAAAGAGACAAGAAAATATATATATATAAAAAAGGAAAACAGAAAACAGGACACCCCTCCCCCCCGCTGGGCCAAGTGGCCCAGCTGGCCTCAGCCTCCCGAACGGGCTGGCCCACCCCACGGCCCAGCCGCCCCCCACACACTCACTTAACCCCCCACCCGACCGAAACCCTAATCCCCCCACTTGCCCCACTCCCTCCCCCGATTCCCCTGGATCGGGATCG
>NC_041384.1:470760978-470761513 GCF_002162155.2 Triticum dicoccoides
CGGGATCGATCCCCACCTCTCCCCTCGCCTCCCTCACGCTTCCCCACGATCCAACCTGGATCGGGGCCGACTGCGCCGCCCGTCGCGCGCTGACCCCGCCGCCACCTAGCGCCGTCGCTGGTGCCCGCCCCCTCATCCCTCCACCCCGCATGGATCCGGTCGGGGCAGCCGACGCCCTCGACGCCCCGCACCTTGCCGCTCGCCTACGTCGGACCACCTCGTCACCGACCGTCGCCGCTGCCTCGTCCTCCTCCTCGCCAGTCCTCCCCGACCGCCGTCACGCCCGCTGCCAGTGCCCTACAGTCCCCCTCCGTGAGCTCCCTCCTCTCCCTTCTCCGTCACCGGCGCCCATCCCCCCCCGTTATGCCGTTGCCGCCCCGCCGTGGGCCGCACGCGCCGGCCGCGCCCTGGGCATGCGCGACACCAACCGCGCCGGACTGTCCCGCCCCGTCTCCTCCTTTCCCCGCGCTCGTCGCGCTCACCGTGGCCCTCGCGCCCGTGGCCGCGCCCTCTTCCCCCAGGTCGCCTTGCCTCC
>NC_041384.1:470761698-470768872 GCF_002162155.2 Triticum dicoccoides
TTGGCCGCGCCGGCGTGCCGCGCCGTTGGTGCCCCGGCGGCCTCGTCCCGCCCTGCGGGCGAGTGCTCGTTCGGGTGGCGCCCGTAACCGCACGCCCGCATAGGCTCCTTTGGCCCACTGACAAAGGGGCCCCACCCCAGAATGTTTTAAAAAAAAGGAATAAAAAAATAAAAATAAAAATAAATAAATATATTAAATAAATAAATAAATAATAATTAAAATAATTAGAATATTAATTAATTAATTAAGTAATTAATTAAGTTAATTAATCCTGATTAGATTAACCTAATCACTAATGAAATTAACTAATCTATAATTAAACTAAACAGAGAATGACAGGTGGGTCCCACTGGACCCACACGTCAGGTTGACCAGGTCAATGGTCAACATTGACTGCTGACATCACCCTGATGTCATGCTGATGTCAGCATTTACTATTCTGGATAATGTTCGATTAGATAATTAATTAAATTCCAGAAATTAATAAAATCTTTAGAAAATCATATCTTTTAATCCGTAACTCGGATTAAAATATTTTCAACATGAAAGTTGCTCAGAACGACGAGACGAATCTGGACACACAGTCCGTTCATCCGCCACACCCCCTAACCTATCTAACTCGCAACTTTCCCCCTCCGGCTCCTCTGCCCGAAAACGCGAAACACCGGGAATACTTTCCCGGATGTTTCCCCCCTTAACCGGTACCACCTCATACCACGTTAGGGCACGCCTAGCATCGTTACTTGTCTTGTCATGCATCAATATGCATCTGTTTACATGGTATTCATTGTTTCTTCCCCCTCTTCTCTCCGGTAGACTACGAGACCGACGCTGCTGCTGCCCAGTTCGACTACGGAGTTGACGACCCCTCTCTCTTGCCAGAGCAACCAGGCAAGCCCCCCCCATTGATCACCAGATATCGCCTATTCTACTCTATACTACTTGCATTAGAGTAGTGTAGCATGTTACTGCTTTCTGTTATACCTATCCTCATGCATAGCCTGTCCTTGATACTACTGTTGTTACCTTTACCTGCAATCCTATATGCTTAGTATAGGATGCTAGTATATTCATCTGTGGCCCTACATTCTTGTCCGTCAGCCGTGCTATACTATTGGGCCATGATCACTCGGGAGGTGATCATGGGTATATACTATATACTTTATACATGATACATGTGGAGACTAAAGTCGGGTCGGCTGGTGGAGCACCCGCGAGTGGATCTTTGTGGCGGAGCGACAGGGCAGGTTGAGACCGCCTAGGAGAGAGGTGGGCCTGGCCCTGTTCGGCGTTCGTGGATATTTAACACGCTTAACGAGATGTTGGTATTTGATCTGAGTTGGCTACGAGCCTATACGCACTAACCAATTACGTGGGAAAGATATTGGCACTCGGCGTCGTGGTATCAGCCGAAGCACTTCGTGACGCCAGCGACTGAGTGGCGCGCGCCGGATTGGAACGTAAGCCTGCTCTTGTATTAAGGGGGCTAGTTCTGCTTTCGGCCGCGTACGCAACGTGCAAGTGTGCTATGGGCGATGGGCCCAGACCCCTGTGCGCTTAGGTTTAGACCGGCGTGCTGGCCTCTCTGTTGAGCCTAGGTGGGGCTGCGACGTGTTGATCTTTCGCGGCCGGGCATGACCCGGGAAAGTGTGTCTGGCCAAATGGGATCAAGCGTGTTGGGTAAGTTGGTGCACCCCTGCAGGGAAGTTAATCTATTCGAATAGCCGTGATCTTCGGTAACAGGACGACTTGGAGTTGTACCTAGACCTTATGACAACTAGAACCGGATACTTAATAAAACACACCCTTCCAAGTGCCAGATACAACCGGTGGTCGCTCTCTCTCAGGGTTACGAGGAGGGGATCGCCGGGTAGGATTAATGTTATGTGATGTTACTTGGAGGACTTCAACCTACCCTCTTCTACCTGTTGCAAGACGAAGGTGGCCAGAAGCGTAGTCTTTGATAAGACTAGCTATCCCCCTCTTATTCTGGCATTCTGCAGTTCAGTCCACTGATATGGCCCTTTACACATATACCCATGCATATGTAGTGTAGTTCTTGCTTGCGAGTACTTTGGATGAGTACTCACGGTTGCTTTCTCCCCCCTTTTTTCCCCTTTCCTTTCTTTCTGGTTGTCGCAACCAGATGCTGGAGTCCAGGAGCCAGACGCCACCGTCGACGACGACCCCTACTACACCGGAGGTGCCTACTACTACGTGCAGCCCGATGTCGACGACCAGGAGTAGTTAGGAGGATCCCAGGCAGGAGGCCTGCGCCTCTTTCGATCTATATCCCAGTTTGTGCTAGCCTTCTTAAGGCAAACTTGTTTAACTTATGTCTGTACTCAGATATTGTTGCTTCCGCTGACTCGTCTATGATCGAGCACTTGTATTCGAGCCCTCGAGGCCCCTGGCTTGTATTATGATGCTTGTATGACTTATTTTATTTGTAGAGTTGTGTTGTGATATCTTCGCGTGAGTCCCTGATCTTGATCGTACACGTTTGCGTGTATGATTAGTGTACGATTGAATCGGGGGTGTCACAAGTTGGTATCAGAGCCGACTGCCTGTAGGAATCCCCCTTCCAACTCCTTGGCCGAAGTCGAGTCTAGACTTTACAAAACTTTTACTAACATGGCTGTGCGGCCCATGGGCCCACGTCGCCATTGGGTGGTAATAGGATCTTTTACTCCTCGCCTATACTTTGGGACTCTGAGCTCTCTTCTATTCAGGTTAAATGATTTTGCTAAAAACAAAACTAACTTTAGGTTCTCGATAATACCTGCTCACGGAGAGCCCCTCACTTCAGATGATCTCCTGCTACACTAGAAGATAACGAAGTCACTCTATGATGCTCTCTCGAGTCTTTGTGCCATCGCATTTGCGACTTCCTTCCACCGTCAACCCCTATGAAAAACTGCTTACACTTGCCATTCATACAATCATTCCCCGTTGATCTTGTTATTGCAAGATGTTCTGAAATACTCTTTGTTGTTCCGAAAATCCTTTAAGCTTACTGCCTTGCAGTTCTTTACCACATGAATATCCCTATTGAAAATTCCTCGCACTTGTCGAGTATCCGCTCATCCCCAGTTGTTCATGCGTTTCACAAAAGTCTTCAAAATACTATTCGATCTTCCGAAAATCTTATGGAGCCTTTGGCTCTTGAAATTCTTGCTTGCTCGCATTATGGTTAATCCCATTAGTCTCGTAATCTTAATGGCATACCTTGTCATTATCATTTCGAGTCCGTTGATTCAATACGTTGTGAATGTTCACAATCATCAGTCGAGTCCTAGGATTATCTTTCCGGCTCAGACGTCATTTTGAACATGAGCTGGTTCTCGACCAAACTATCTGTCGTCGATTGTGCCTCTGGTATATACAATTGATCCATCCTTGATCAGAACGTCTACTTCTGATCCCCTGTTTTGGAAATCATAATTCCTTTGCATTTAAGCTTTGAATTATTCAGATGATTCCATAACTCGTTGCATTCGCATTCTTTCTTCCTCTGATTGAGTATGGATACTCACCTCAGCTCCATTGTGGATCGCCTTATCCACTGTTGGATTATTATACCCGACAGTGTCCTTCATAATTAATCACCTTGTGAGTCCTTCTACGATACATAATGCTTTTGTTAAATTGTATCCTTTCCTTTTGTCATCCATGCTCTGCTTTCGAGCTGGTGATACTTACTCTTGAAGCTTATGGTATATGTTCGCAAGAAGCCCCGATGGGATTGAACCTACGCCTTCCCTCATCGGCGTGAACCCGAAAGATTTCACGAGTCATACTTATCTGGTATTGCACCAGGTAAAACTTTCAACAACTAATGTCATCTTCGAAATACGAGAGGTGAATGGAAGATTATGCATTGAGGAAGTGGGAGTCGACCTTGAACCTTTGTGTTCATGCCCATGGACACGATGTAGATCCTATCATGGAAGCTTCTTGAAATAATAACTATTCCTTTGGTATAAGTTCATCTTATATCTGGGATCTGGCCTTTTGCAATCGTGGTTCCGACCATGTTCTCTTTTAAATACCATTTCTCGTGCAAGATTAAGCACTTGTCTTCTGTAGAGCAATACCCCCAGTCCAACCTCTACTTTGGTCTGTCATCGAGTATTACCCCCCTGGTATCTCGAGATTATCATGGAACTGCATAACATCTTATGAGTTCTTCATCAAGTGCTACATTCCCACTGGTTCCAATTTTTTCACGGGCTTTGAGTTATTAAACACTCAAAGACACCGATAACTGACTCGAGTCCGCATCGCGATTAAGCAACTCTTGTAACCCTCATTACTTACGAGTTTGAACTCAATCACGTCATCCCTAGCCTAATTGGCTATATCCTTGTCGTGCTGATCTTAACTGGGCTACCTGGTCCTTCTTCCCAGAGCGTAATTTTTACGATGAGCTAAGCTTACGTCGAATTTTCCTCATCATATCATTTCACCTTAAACAACAAGCTTGAGTTCGAGTTTGTTTCGTAACTGTGGTTCCAATAACCTCTTGATTCATCATTCCTTCGACTTGATGTCATCGCTGATTGATTACATCTGCATGAAATCTCTCGACAATTGTGTCGTGATCATCATCAACCTTATGAGCTCTTCCAGGAATTCAATTGAATTCATGATGGGTAATACCATCCTTGCCCCTCGATGATTCCTGTTCTCATCGACCACTTTATTGCCTTTCGTTCAACACAACTTGTTCGTGTTTTGTGTAAACCTTGAGATCCCTGCTACCCAGCAGTTGATCTTCCTTACCTCGGAAGTATTACCATCTCTTTTTGTCAAGAATGTGGTGAAAATTTCACCACCTCTGAAGAATTCTTGATAACATAATACTTCTTTCCATCTTCGTACATTCCTTGGTCCCCGTATTGTTTTCAACCGGAATACCGATAATTGAGCTATGACGTGTGAATTCAAAACTTCTAGCAACCCTATTGCTTTGAAGTGAATGGGCGGTAGTTCATTCTAAGTCTTTCGATAATTGAATCACCATTCTAACATTGGCCGTGCAACCCAACCCATATTTCGGGTGCACCGTTCAACCAATGTTTAATTATGTATGTTTTCCTCGAGCATATCCCATTATATCATTTGATCTAACAAATGTCATCTTCTTGTTCACATTATCGTGGAAATCCATCCGTTTGGAATTCTCGATGAATTGTCGCTGAGCCCATCAGCCACCTTCTCATCCCCTCCTTGGTTTAATGATGAACTATTGCTTCAGAAACCCGCTCCCATAGTTCATTCCTCAAGAATCTTGCAATGTCATTTCGTCGGTTTGTGTTGCACCTTTTCCTCTCGGACCCCCTGAGTTTGAGGTATCATGACACCAATTGGATATGAATCTCGGTCAGATATGATGGTTGGGACAACTTTCCGAGAGTTATGAGGTTGATCCTTTGGTGACCCGGTAACCTGATGTCATGCCTAGCACCCCCCCCGGCTGGAGGACCTATCATTATAGATTCCTTTTCAGCAAGGTTATTCATTCATCCATGAGGAAATTGTAAGACTTATTCTACAAGTTATTCCTGATGGATCCTTCATGTTTCCAAAGTCTGATCTTCACCTGGAGACCATGTCAATGCTATCTCGAAGCATGTCAATGGTACTCCGATTTTCAACAGGAACATTTGAAGCACGATGCTAAATTTTATTTATCATTTATCCTAACACCGTGGTATGGGTAATATCATGACATTCCCCCCCCCCCTTACCTAAATGGTTTTCTACTTTATATCCTGTCATGGATATCTTGCTCTGCTTGTCCTTGGGAAGGATATCCCCTTGAAATATGTGTTTAAACATATTTTCCCTTCCATTGTTCTGTATAATCTGATGATCATATTTTCCTTCCATTGGTTTGTTTGAACCTTTTCTATGATCTATATGATATAAGCAGTAATAATCCACTGCTTGTGCAAACACCTCGAGGTACAACTCTGTCAGTAAGACCCTGTTACTATTGTTGATGACATTCCGGTAGCCACCGATGGACGAGAACCTTGCCTATTGGTCCGCCTCGTTCAACGAGCAGGAAAGTGGTTCTCTTCGTCCCTCGCCCTCGGTACCAACGTTGATGTCGACATAACTGACATGGTACTCTTTGACATGCCTTGCTATCATGACCGTGAAAGATGTCACTGCTCCTAAAAAAACCCACATGGTGGGCCCATAACCCATAGTTCCACAGGATCGAAACCTGACTGTCCTGTACACCCCCTATTCCCAAAGTTATTCCTCGCGCGTGTACTCATATGTAATCCACGGGCCACTGTCCTAGTGATCTATTCTGGTATCAGACGCAATACTTACTCTCGCTACTCTGAACCCCTTTCTCACTCTGGTTCAGGCTTCGAGCAACTATCTATCCGCTTGGAGCCTATTATGGTACCTTCGTACCTTACTCTCGAGGTATTTCATATGTTCAACTCGAGAGATAATCTTATACTAATTCATGGGTTAACCCCAGATTGTTTCCCTCAAAAGCATTATGTCGTAGTGAGCTGCCCCTTATCTTTTCGTAAGTACGATGGAGTTCCCGAAGAAAAGATGACAAGTTTATCATGATGCATCGGAATAAAGGATTGAAGACACCAGCGAAAGGGATTAACTTCTTCGAGAAGATCCGTTAGAATATCGTAACCAGAACTTTCCCCTTACTCCCCTCTTAAATCTCGGGACGAGATTTCTTGTAGTGGAGGAGAATTGTGACGCCCGGGTAATTAAGCTACAGTAATCCCCGCTAATGATGCCACGTCACCTCGGTTACTGTGGTTAAACTCGCGTTAGTTCGGAACCTAGTTCGAATTTCAAATTCAAAATCGAGCAAACAATAAAAGTTTTCAAATATTAAAATTTAAATGTTCGGAGTGAACCTAATAATACATAGGTAATTATGGTGGAGAAACCAAACTTTGATAAAATGTTTAATGGCCCTAAAACAATTAAAACAATAGTGAAAACAATTAAACAAATGCCTATTGAATTTATAAAATGCTAAAACTATTTTATTATGGGTTAAGATTTAATCTCGTAGTAGTTTATTGGTAAATACAAATTAGGCACTAGTGGTAATTTTATAAAACTGAAAATAAAAGAAACTACAAATAAAAAGAGACAAGAAAATATATATAAA
>NC_041384.1:470769160-470770037 GCF_002162155.2 Triticum dicoccoides
ACTCGCCCCACTCCCTCCCCCGATTCCCCTGGATCGGGATCGATCCCCACCTCTCTCCTCGCCTACCTCACGCTTCCCCACGATCCAACCTGGATCGGGGCCGACTGCGCCGCCCGTCGCCGCGCTGACCCCACCGCCACCTAGCGCCGTCGCCGGTGCCCGCCCCCTCATCCCTCCATCCCGCATGGATCCGGTCGGGGCAGCCGACGCCCCCGACGCCCCGCACCTTGCCGCTCGCCTACGTCGGACCACCCCGTCGCCGACCGTCGCAGCCGCCTCGTCCTCCTCCTCGCCGGTCCTCCCCGACCGCCGTCACGCCCGCTGCCAGTGCCCTACAGTCCCCCCCGTGAGCTCCCTCCTCTCCCTTCTCCGTCACCGGCGCCGTATCTCCCCCGTTACGCCGTTGCCGCCCCGCCGTGGGCCGCACGCGCCGGCCGCGCCCTGGGCACGCGCGACACCAACCGCGCCGGAC
Organism: Triticum dicoccoides; assembly: GCF_002162155.2. Classification (NCBI taxonomy): domain Eukaryota; kingdom Viridiplantae; phylum Streptophyta; class Magnoliopsida; order Poales; family Poaceae; genus Triticum; species Triticum dicoccoides. Next base: position 470,769,633 of record NC_041384.1, read on the forward strand.
CGTTCCGCCCCCGTCTCCTCCTTTCCCCGCGCTCGTCGCGCTAACCGTGGCCCTCGAGCCCGTGGCCGCGCCCTCTTCCCCCAGGTCGCCTCGCCTCCAACCCCGGCCTCCTCTCCCTCCGGCGACGCTGGCCACGTGCTCCTCCGCCTCGGCAGCGCCCCTGCGCCCATCCCTGCCGTCGCCCGCTCCCGCTCCGGTCGGCGCCCCATGGCCCCGTGCCTCGGTGCGCCTCGTCTCCGCCCTTCCCTCCTCCCGCGGCCGCGCCACCGCGCCCGCTCGCGCGCCACTGGCCGCGTCGGCGCCACCCCTCGCCTCCGCCCGCCATGGCCCCGGTTGGCCGCGCCGGCGTGCCACGCCGTTGGTGCCCCGGCGGCCTCGTCCCGCCCTGCGAGCGAGTGCTCGTTC